>NC_064621.1:575958806-576261836 GCF_023898315.1 Schistocerca nitens | reverse complement strand
CAGAGATCCGCTTCCAAGAGGATTCAGATGTTGAAGATGCCATGGCCCATATCCTATTAGAAATCACACTCATCTGACGTCACACAAACACTGATCCTGTGCGACATTCTGCAGCTGCCGCGCGGGATTTGCCGAGTGGTCTAAGGCGCTGCAGTCATGGACTGTGTGGCTGGTCCCGGTGGAGGTTCGAGTCCTCCCTCGGGCATGGGTGTGTGTGTTTGTCCTTAGAATAATTTAGGTTAAGTAGTGTGTCAGCTGAGGGACTGATGACTTTAGCATTTAAGCCCCATAAGATTTCACACACATTTGAACATTTTTTGGAACATCCTGCAGTTCATCAAACATGGCTTATCTACAAATCGGAAGATGTTGATACACCTAGATCTGAAAGCCTTGTAGGCTTCAGTACTAGATCTTTGTGATCGATGACGTCGCCCTCATAGAGGGCGACAACAGCAGAATTTGCATTGTCATCCCTTATGCACTTCGCAATTGGGTCCTTGCCCTACAACGTGAGTGGCACTGGGGGTGGGGGGTGGGGGACGGTCGGGGGAAAGGTAGTTATCAATGTCTCCCCCCCCCCCCCTCATATCAGGCCTGTTGGTGAGGCATGGACTCAGCCATCATGTCCGTAGTGGTTCTCAGTTCTACATGCCAAAGGAAACAAACCGCCCCATCTCATCATTATTTTCCATGCTTCAACACCTCCAACACATGGTCCCATGTCAATTTCGACTTTTTCAGCTTCTTCCCCAGGACCTAACTGCCTGTGGCTGTTGTGGCCGCTATAGGATTTCCTTTTTCTACCTGTATAGCCTTCTTCTGCACACACCATTAAGGTGGTGACCTCAATTTTTTCCCGTAAAGGCCTCCTGGAAACTGCTTACTGTTAATGGTCCTCGGTTCACCTCTTCTAAATGGATATCATTCTGCACAACCAAACGTTTCAGTTTAGTCCACTTTACACCTTTCTATCCAGCCGCTAATGGTGTAATGTTTAATGATATTCCTTAATATTGAATCAAATCCCTGTCTGGGCGCCATTTTAATGATATCTCTTAAAATTGAATCGAGCTTCACGCTGGGCGCCATTTTAATGATATTCTCTTAAAATTGAATCGAGCCCCACGTTGGGCGCCATTTTAATGATATTCTCTTAAAATTTAATCGAGCCCCACGCTGGGCGCCATTTTAATGAAATTCCTCTTAAAATTGAATCGAGCCCACGCTGGGTGCCATTTTAACGAAATTACTGGAATGAATGATTTGAAATTTCGTTGAAATAAAAAAAGGAAATAATAATTTTATTTCTTGCTTAAAAGTTAATTTGCCTTAGTGCGAACTTTGTTGTAGAACCACTCTCTTCATTACGTGTGGTAATAAAAAAACAAATTTTACTTTCTTAAGGATTACGTACATTTAAAGGAAATTATTACGTGCACTCATATTAATTGGATAGTACTATCTGGATAAGAACTGAGTCTCTTAAATCATTCGGCCTTGGCATACACTTTCCAGAATGCAGTGGGTTTTTCTTTTTGTGAAATATTTTTACTGACTTTTATCCCGGCACTAGCCATAGAACACAAGAATATTTTAATTAACAGAAAATGTCTTAATTATTGCCAAGCCGACATTTATCACTGATCAAACCTACTACATTACGCATGTGATTTATAGATGACGTGGGCATGCTCATTTACATAAATAATTCACACTTTTAATGAATACTAATATATTTAGCCCAAACAACAAGTCAACTCACATTAATTCGTACGCTTTGATTAAAGGAGGCAAAGTCCCGACAGATACAAAAGAAATACATCTTAACTCTGCTGGATAACCACGATGCATACACAACCTTTAGTGCCCACAATGCGGGTTAATGAATCAGGCGCGTCTAATGGGCGCGAGCGTAGCTGCACATCGCGTCTGCTAGAGCGATCAAGGATTAACACTTCCTCACTTCTTCCTCACTTCAGCTGTTCTGTCCACAACTGACCCTTCCTCACTCTAGCGGCTCTGTCCACACACTTGACCCTTTCCTCACTCTAGCTGCTCTGTCCACACAAGCTGCTCTGTCCATACAACTAGCTGCTCTGTCCACAACTGACCCTTCCTCACTCTAGCGGCTCTGTCCACACAACTAGCTGCTCTGTCCATACAACGACTCTTCCACACACTGACTGCTCCACACACTGACTGCTCTGTCCATACAACGACAGAGAGTCTCCACATGCCAAAGATAAACAACGGCACGACTATTACGATTATTAACATTTCTTTGTAAATCGATTTCTAGCAAATATCGCTGATACCGCAAATACTGACACTTTTACATTCACATAATAAATATAGAAATTTCCTATCCTAATACAGAGAAATGTTACAAAAAAATATAATAAAAATAACAAACATATTTCATACCACATTCAGTAATATTAAGATATATATATATATATATATATATAACTTGCCCAGATCGGCGTATATGTTACAAATAAATTGTGAAAATGCCAGGGAACGTTACATTGCCCCCTGGCAGCATTTGGCAAAGAGGTTTTACACTTTGACACAATGGTGCCAGTAACGTTCTTTACACCTCTGCATGTTTTATGGAATGGCTCTTGTAATTAGCCCCAGGATTATGGCTCCCCCATTTGGGCGTAGGCAATCAGGAAACCTGGGCAAAACTGTGCCGGAGCCCAGCCATCCCAGTTGGTTTATAGTCCATATTAACAGTTTTTCATTTGAAGTATTTTTGCAGTTTGTCACAAACGGGTTTACACAATTACACAATATCACTATTTTTCTTGTGATACACTACAAGGTCACTTGTCCTAGGATATATCAATTACGGACGTACATAGTACATGTTCAATGTTTATCAAAATGAAGTCATTAATATGTTATTCAGTTTATGTAAACATTTCAAAAGCCAATAATGTATTTGATGAGCGGTGGGGTGCGGCGCTCGGCGCGGCGCGCTGACTTCGTGTAGGTCACCGCCCCATCGTTGACAGCTACGGCGCGTACGGGCGTGGCTGTCTGGTCTGCTACGGGCTGCTGTGGCCGCTGCATAGCTGCTATAGCCGAACGCGTTGGATACCAGCTCGCCCGTGCGACGTCTTCTTGCGGTGCTCCAGGAAACATGCAACAAGTTCACAAACAGTATACTATCCGTATTTCCTGCTGTGGGAAAGAACGCACACAATTAGTGGTAGTTATTACTCAGTAGGCCTTCACTCGTCTGGTTCGCACAAGGTTTCATTGTCACAGTGCACTTTTATGGGCACACAATATTTTCCACCGTCATGACTTGTCATTAGTCACACGCTCTTTCCTAGCGTCCCTTTAAATACAAAAAGTTAAAATTTGACACTAGGTTTATCCACCGTCCGTTATCGGTTCACTGTTCGTGTTGTGCTAGTTCTTTATCAGTGACTGTCACTGTCTGTTTCTGCCGCACAATACTACACTTTTGTTAAAGTTTATTTATTTCTATTTACAATGTCCGCTGCTGAATTTGTTTGCAACAGCACATTCGTAACCTTTTACCAGAGTGTAAGATTTACGTACATATAATCAACGTCCTACGTAACCACAGTGAAGTCTCTGTAGGCGAAAATTTACTTGGACCGTATCTGGCTAGCTCTTTCTTATTGATTGAATCTGCACATGCTTCAATTGAAGCTTCTTTGTGAGTTTCTTTACGCTACATAAATTTACAACAAGGTTGCCTCCCGTGGTGCTCTCGGGTCACTACTGGGTGCATTATTTTGTGATAACACTAGTGAGATAATAAAGTTCTCAGGGCCTTATATTACTAATATTGTTCCGGGTTCAGATCTGTCAATCTGACAGCTACACATAGATACACATAATATAAAGGATTGTGCCATGAAATATCTCAAATTAAACACAAATTAAAAGAGTACATAACACAAATATCCACACATATGAAAAAAGTCAATCATATTCTTATAACTATACACTCCTACACTAGTACACCTTATTAATGTTCATTGTTTACAAAGGGACGGTGTCCGCATAGGACTATTAGTCTTTTACTGTAGGAATGCTTTTATATCCTTACGCGGATACAGTCCCCGTACTCTCCCTGAGTGGGGATCTGCTAAGAGATAGCTACACTCATGTGGCACACTTACTACTCTAAAAGGTCCATTATACACCAATTGCCACTTGCTATTCTGTTTCAAAGATGCCGAGGACTTAGGATGATTGCGTAAGAGCACCAAGTCCCCAACATTAAATGTTTGGTTATTCGTTACATGTCGATTATATTTTTCCGTCCTTTTCTGGGCGCACCTGGTAAGGTTGCATCCCGCTTTTCTTATCTTCTCTTCCTTAGGCTCAGGAATGACTGGGACCTTAGGCAAGGGTGCCAGCCACTCGTTCAGAGCTCGATTATTATTCATTAATATCTCATTTGGTGGATACCCCGTAGAAGCATGCGGGGTTGCGTTGTGAATTTCGACAAACTTATGTATCATATCTGGCCACCTTGTGTGCTTATATGCAATGTATAACCTGCAAAATTTATTTAACTCTCCAAATACTCTCTCTACTAAACTTGCTTGTGGGTGAAAGCGGGAAATTAGTATACGCTTTATATCTTGTTCATATAAATAGTTTTTCCAGGTATGGCCTGTAAAATATGAAGCATTATCCGATATTATCGCTTCAGGCTTACCTACTTGTATAAAATATTCTTTGCCTAACCATTTCACTATTCCACGAGCAGTGGCTGATTTAAGGCAGTATATTTTTAAATATTTTGAAAAGAGGTCATACACCGCTAAAATGTACTTCAATCCACCCCTGGCTCGTGGGTAGGGTCCTGCTATGTCTATAGATACTAATTGAAGTGGTCGATGAGGCACAATAGGATGCAGTTCAAACCTTGTGGACTTATTTTGAAACTTAGCCTTTTGGCACAGAGGACAAGTCCTGATAATGGTGCGAGTCTGCTGGCTTATCCCTTTAAAATAACAGAATTTGGATAAAATCCTTATTGTTTTGCCTATCCCAGCGTGACCCCATGCTAAATGCGTGTGCCACACTACAGCTGGGATAGCCTGTTGTGGTATACACACGACTCCGTGGTCATTTGACACACTTGTTTTATAATACAGAATATTATCTACTATTTTGAAATTCTGAACACTTTTAAGATTGGTTCCTTCTTTAATTTTGCTAATTATATCTCCCCAGATCGGATCAGTTTCCTGCAATATAGACATATTCTTACACATGTGTAAAAAGTCCCTCCTATGTACTTTATCTTGTACCAAGAGTATTCGATATTCCTCCGATTGTTCTAAAATATTTGACATTGAGGATTGCCCTAGTGGAAGCCTCGACAAAGCGTCTGCCACAACATTATCTTGTCCCTTTAGGTACATGATTTTAATTTTATATTCCTGTAATGCTAACCTCCATCTTAGCAAGCGGGTATGGTATAATTTGCAAGTCATTAAATAGCTCAGAGCCTGGTGGTCACTGAATACTTTGACTTCCTTACCATAGATATAGTAGTTAAATTTTTTTACCGCCCAGACCACTGCAAGAGCCTCTAATTCGGTAGCAGAATATGCTCTCTCGCAGCTGCTTAGTGTGCGGCTGGCAAACTCGATTATTTTTACTGTTGTGGGGTCGTTGCTCCTTTCCCACTGAAATAAACAAGCACCCAGACCGTATGAACACGAATCTGTCGCTATACAAAAATCTTTTGTCATGTCTGGGTGTCGCAATATGTTTGCATTCACCAAGGCGTTTTTTATAGCGTCAAATGCGCGTTGACATTCGTCTGTCCACACCCAGTGCGCATTTTTACGCAACAGGCTCAATAACGACTCGTTATTCATTAATTGGTTCGGGACAAATCGTCTAAAAAAGGATGCTAGACCTATAAATGCCTTGAGCTGTTTCTTAGTTCTAGGACTAGGAAACCCACGAATTGCATCAAGTTTTTTGTTGTCAGGTTTGATGCCTTGTGGTGTTATTATGTGACCTAGGAATTGAATCTGATTACGTCCAAACTTGGATTTATCAAGATTCGCTGTTACCCCTGCTTGCTTAAACCTTTCTAAGACTTTACTCAGTAGTTCTACGTGCTCCTCCCAGGTGGCAGTGGCAATCACTAGATCGTCTACATATACTGTCACCCTTTGCAGCAACTCCGGACCCAAAACCGCGTCAAGGGTTGTTATGAAAACTCCTGCACTTACATTTAGGCCGAAAGGTAGTACCCTAAATTGGTAGCTTCTTCCCCCAAATATAAATGCAGTATATTGTCTCGACTCGGGTGTAAGTAGAACTTGCCAGAAAGAACTTCTCATATCAATAGATGTCAAATATTGCACTCCATGGAATTTTCGAAGTTGCTCATCAAGGTTTTCCGGATGAGTCCTGACAGGTACAATGATTTCATTTATGTCTCTTGCATCCAGTACTAACCGTACCTGTCCGTCAGCTTTTGCTACCGCCACCAATGGACTACTATAAGGGGACAAAGACGGTTCTATTATTCCCCACTCGATCAGTTTTCTTATTTCCTTAGCTACTATTTCCTTCTTGGACCAAGGAATGGAGTATGAGGCTCGACAGTAAGTTTTGTGAGGCTTTACCTCGATCTTGTATTGATATCCCTTAACAACTCCTGGTCGTTCAGAAAATACATCTGCATAATTAGATAATAACTGTACTATTTCCTTCTGTTGAATTGAATTTAAATTTTCGGACTGTGATACTTTGTTCACTAATATATCCATAATCACCTTTGATTGATCACCTTGTACGTCAGGATAATAGAGATTCTGCCCTGGACAATAATTGTCTAATTGTAGTATCGATTGATTCCTACATTTTATATTTATGGCGTTACAATTAGATACAGGTACCTCTTCAGATCTAAGCATGGAAAATTCTATTCTCCTACCAGCATTCATCAAACTTAATTTTCCCCGAGAAAGGTCTATTATTGCGTCCCTCTCTCTCAAAAAATCTACCCCCAAAATGCAGGCTACCTTTAAACCCTTTACTACCAGGAATGAGCTCGTTATGGCTTCTTCCCCTATATACATCTCTACCCGCACTTGGAGCTTAATTATTTGTCGCTGTGCACTTATGGCTCCAGTGACTCTACAATTATTCACGGGAAAAGTCAGCATACGCCTTTCCTTCCCCAGTACCTTGAATAAGTCCATACTCATAACACTAACAGTAGCACCTGTATCTATGACCACTTGCACATCAATATTGTTAATTTTAACTTCTATTATCACTTGTACATTGTCCTTGTGTTCCTTTATGCACGTGGATGGTTCGGTTATTAATTCATCTCCCATCTGTACCCCGTTATTATACCTAAGGATACAGATTGTTTTCGGTGTTTTGTTTTGTGTCGGGCTGCTCTCACTCCAAACCGTAGCCGACGATGGAGAGCGTATCTCGGCCGCATCTAGTTTGTTGAATTATTGCTAGTGGATGGGCGTGGCTGCTCTGTGTCATTGACCTCCACTATGTGCACGTTGTGTTGCGTCGGCCGCCACGGCTGCGCAATTGGCGCATTTTGTGGTGGCGGTCGGTTATTGTCATATCTATCACTGTTTTGCCGGTCCGGACTGGGCCTCTGGTTCTGTGGCCAAGTTCGGTTTGCATCATTATAAGTATTAGTGTTGTACGGCCCCCAGGCATTTTTCCATCTATGACTGCTTGGTGGGCCTGTTTCATACCGGTCATCGAACCTCCTTTTCCTATCATTATTCCCCGGTGGTCTATTTCCGTTCCGGTCTCTATCTCTATTTCCGTTTTGTGTATACCCTTGTCTCCTATTATTACCTCCGCCGTTTCTATTACTGGTTAGAGGCGTGTTATTTCTACCATTTCTATAACTATTTCCGTTACTTCTGTTCAGAGGCCGCCTTAACGTCCTCCTGAATCAGGTCAATTGCGTCCAGAATAGACAAGAAATGTTCCATATCATTTTCGGGCACGTGTATAAGCTTTTCCTTTACATCTATCGGCAAGTGTGATTTCAAAAGTCTGATCAAATCCCGAGATGAAATCTGTTCGTCCCAGTAACGGGTCTTATTAATGTACTTCTCAAAATATTTTCGCAAATTGCCTAATCGTGGAGAATACGGCTCTGGATTATATACTTCCTTCCGTAATCTCTCCTGAATACATGTTGACCAATATTTGGCCAAGAATGCCTTTTCGAATTGCTCATATGTATCGCAACTGTCAGCTGCTTCGGTTGCCCATAACGCAGCATCTCCCTGTATGTAAGACATAACAAACTGTATTTTCTGGATATGACTCCAAACGCTAGGCAAAATGTTTCTAAATCCCTTGATAAACACTACAGGGTGAACAGATTTCTTCTCCGTTGTAAAGATCTGAAACTGTCGGTTCCTAATCAGACTTTCTTCAATCACTACTTTGGAATGACATTTATTTGTTCCGCTTACATCGGTTGCCTGTCCTGTCTTGCAGTCACAATTGTGTACTGCTGTATTTATATGCCTATCATTGTTGGACTTGGCTGGCGTGACATACGCCAGCGCATCGTCTTGCCGCAAACTTAGCTCCATTTCGGCAAGACGGCGGTCCACACTCCGCTGCCACAGCGGAATGTCCTTTTGCACTATCTTTTTAAGATCTTGCACATCCGCAGTAGAATCCATCTCTCTGGCCTCAATTGCGGCGTGCACTTTCTCATCTAATTCCTTTATGAAGTTACGTTCTACTTTGTGCACATGTTCGATCACTTTGTTCTCAATTACGTGGGTTGTATTAAGTTCTAGTTGTTCGACCCTATTAGTCAGGACACTGACTTCCTCTACGATATTGGCATTAGCCATTTGAATACTATTTAGTCCTTCGCTTAATGCTTGCACCGTTTTGGGCATGGTTTCATATTTTTGTTTCAAGTTAACAATGTCACTTTGCATAACTTCTAAAGCTTGCATCAACTGCAAGTCCCTCTCATGCATGCGTCGGTCACGCTCTGCTTGTTTGGCATCACGTTCTTTATCACGCTCTGCTTGTTTACATGCAAATTCAGCTACCAATCTCTGGTCACGCTTTGCTTGTTCGGCATCACGTTCTTTATCACGCTCTACTTGCATTTGTACAAATTCAGCTTGGAAAGTGATCATGCGCTCAAACATATCTTTTAATGATTGCACTTCTGACATCACACCACTCTCTGGTCCGTGCCCAGTGCTTGCGGATGGCTCACTATTTACGCTATCAACTGAATCACTGGGTGGCAGTGGCAACATTTCTTGCCCATCTGACCCCAGATTCTCACATTGTACTTCCTGAGCTACGTCACTAACATTACTTTGTGTCCCATTTTCTAACTCTGTATCACTATTAACTAACTGTTGCTCATTATCCATGTTGATATCTTTCTGACTACGCAATCTAACCATAGTAAACAAAAGAAATAAAATCTGAACTAAGTATCCTAACACTTCAGGTTTCACTCACATAAGCACACAAGAAATGGACATTACCCAATACATACGTACTATATACTACAATGACTAACTACTTAAATGTCCTGTTATTTTAAAACAAAGTACTAACAACAAGCACACCACTAATGATCCGAGGACACTGCACGGAGGCTACTTTACTACCTACAGGACAACTACACTGTAGCTTTACCTTTTGGTGATCTATCTTGGGTGCTGCTGCCCCCTGATATTGTGGAAGGTTATTAATTTTTCAAAATAATGAGCTCTCTGCTTCAGCTCCGGATACATAGTGTTCTCATGCAAAAAATCATACACAGGTATTACCACACAATATTGGTTAAGCAATACATACAGTACATGACAAAATTATTAAATGTCCTGCAACAAAGTTCGACTATATTAATTCCCTAAGTATCTCAAGGGTATTTCGTGGCCACTGCATATTCGAGCCCCACGCTGGGCGCCATTTTAATGATATTCCTTAATATTGAATCAAATCCCTGTCTGGGCGCCATTTTAATGATATCTCTTAAAATTGAATCGAGCTTCACGCTGGGCGCCATTTTAATGATATTCTCTTAAAATTGAATCGAGCCCCACGTTGGGCGCCATTTTAATGATATTCTCTTAAAATTTAATCGAGCCCCACGCTGGGCGCCATTTTAATGAAATTCCTCTTAAAATTGAATCGAGCCCACGCTGGGTGCCATTTTAACGAAATTACTGGAATGAATGATTTGAAATTTCGTTGAAATAAAAAAAGGAAATAATAATTTTATTTCTTGCTTAAAAGTTAATTTGCCTTAGTGCGAACTTTGTTGTAGAACCACTCTCTTCATTACGTGTGGTAATAAAAAAACAAATTTTACTTTCTTAAGGATTACGTACATTTAAAGGAAATTATTACGTGCACTCATATTAATTGGATAGTACTATCTGGATAAGAACTGAGTCTCTTAAATCATTCGGCCTTGGCATACACTTTCCAGAATGCAGTGGGTTTTTCTTTTTGTGAAATATTTTTACTGACTTTTATCCCGGCACTAGCCATAGAACACAAGAATATTTTAATTAACAGAAAATGTCTTAATTATTGCCAAGCCGACATTTATCACTGATCAAACCTACTACATTACGCATGTGATTTATAGATGACGTGGGCATGCTCATTTACATAAATAATTCACACTTTTAATGAATACTAATATATTTAGCCCAAACAACAAGTCAACTCACATTAATTCGTACGCTTTGATTAAAGGAGGCAAAGTCCCGACAGATACAAAAGAAATACATCTTAACTCTGCTGGATAACCACGATGCATACACAACCTTTAGTGCCCACAATGCGGGTTAATGAATCAGGCGCGTCTAATGGGCGCGAGCGTAGCTGCACATCGCGTCTGCTAGAGCGATCAAGGATTAACACTTCCTCACTTCTTCCTCACTTCAGCTGTTCTGTCCACAACTGACCCTTCCTCACTCTAGCGGCTCTGTCCACACACTTGACCCTTTCCTCACTCTAGCGGCTCTGTCCACACACTTGACCCTTTCCTCACTCTAGCTGCTCTGTCCACACAAGCTGCTCTGTCCATACAACTAGCTGCTCTGTCCACAACTGACCCTTCCTCACTCTAGCGGCTCTGTCCACACAACTAGCTGCTCTGTCCATACAACGACTCTTCCACACACTGACTGCTCCACACACTGACTGCTCTGTCCATACAACGACAGAGAGTCTCCACATGCCAAAGATAAACAACGGCACGACTATTACGATTATTAACATTTCTTTGTAAATCGATTTCTAGCAAATATCGCTGATACCGCAAATACTGACACTTTTACATTCACATAATAAATATAGAAATTTCCTATCCTAATACAGAGAAATGTTACAAAAAAATATAATAAAAATAACAAACATATTTCATACCACATTCAGTAATATTAAGATATATATATATATATATATATATAACTTGCCCAGATCGGCGTATATGTTACAAATAAATTGTGAAAATGCCAGGGAACGTTACAAATGCAGCAATTTATCCACATTCTACACCCTCAAGACCAGAGCCATCACCCTACCCACTCGTGCAGATACCACTTCTTCTTACATGATGATGTGTGGTTAACCTCACTGGTATACCACCATGGTTACACCAACCTTGGAACCCTAGAGATACAGCTGCAGGATGGGTACTGCTGCAGACGCGTCAACCAAGTGCGTCAAGGTCACAACCTCCTCTATTCTCAATTCTCTGTTCTAAAGGTGTCATCTGAACCCAACCACGATCTGAACGAACCCACTCCTACAGAGCGGCGCCAGTCATCACAGGTGGCAACTCTCATCGAGGTGGATCCTGTCCTAGCAGCCCTAGCTGCACCAGATGACGATGTCTCCAGCGCCGCCATCGCTGGCCCATACGCCTGTCTTTGGCTCCACTCCACAGTTCTGGGTAGGAGTAGGGGGAGTGGAAAGGTGTGTCATGAGTGCGCACCGATACCACAACACTGAAATAGCACAGAAATAGCATGGAACGTGGCCTCCCACTTGAGCCCTCCTGCAGGCCAATGGCTGCGGGCGAGGGTTCAGAAAAGTTCGAAGCCCGGAGCCAGAAGGCCCCTTCGGCGCGGATGTCACTTGGCGAGCATGCAGGGGCACCAGCGACTTCATTGGTGGAGAATGCCACACTACATTACCATTTTGCAAATATATACCCTTTTGCAAACATATAGCGCCGCCGATAGGAGTCCTCTATGGATCCATCGCCAGCGTATTTATGACCGTAAATTTCCTCCTATTCCTTCTCCTAGCTCAACAAGGAGGACAAAAAATGGGCTGTGCTCCTACCTATGCGAACTTTCAAGACTACATCTAAAAATGCTTATAGTTTCAAATCAGTGATGTATGTTCTTATGACAGTTAATTAAAATTAATAAAATACTTCCAGTACACAGCGTCTAAATTACTTGAAATCCTTACAGCCCCAGCGCTACTCGGTCAAAGAAAAAAGTGCTGGCATAGAGGAGCTACAGAAGAAAACGTATTTAAACAGAATAAAATTGCGAAGACGCTATTAAGGAAGCTCAAAGCATATTTAACACGATAAAGACGTCGAAGGTAAGGAAAGGGAACACTGCAACGCTCTACCTGTTATAGTAGTAACTGGAGTTTTCTCTGAAACGTTCTGTATTTTCTCTTTTTGTCGATAATTGTGATGCCTTGATTTACTGGCTTATGACGGACAAGGTCACCAGCAAACTTACAATTATGATTTATTAAGCATTTTTTCTACAGCTTATGTAAGTAACATGTTTATATGTTTGTATGTTGGCAATGCTATAGACTGCATTAATATTTCTGAGCACTGTGAGCCCTCTCTAAGAGATTCTGTGGCTGGTCGAACTCGCAGTTGGGAGTTAATAATTAGCAGTGTTGTAGCCTAGAAGTGTTAGCGCAAGCGGACGGTTTGGACGTGTTTCTGTCATGGAGTATTTACTATTGGTTGGAAATGGATGGTAAAATGATGATTGCTGTATCTGCTAATGTTTGGATAGTGGGGTTATTGAAGATTATATAATTTTGGAACTGGATGTTACTTGAGTAATGTAAAATTTGTTAAAGACATTGTTTGCTCTGCAACACAATCTTTCCTTAGCTAACAACATGCCTGTTAGTAGTTTGAGCCTAAAGTAGTTAGAACCTTTTTATTTAGGAGGCCATAGTTGCTGCTTGCTGTAATTGCTGTAGTTCATGTCATGAAGATTTTCTGTGAGGTAAGTGACGTCTGAAATGCATGGGTTATTCTTAGGGTTTCTTCTAATTCAGGGACATTCTTTTGTGTTAATTATTTGCAGGCAGATTGCGTTCTGTCTGTATATTGTGGGTCATAAATGAAGAGAATAAGTTTTAGTAGTATTTGTCAGAGACAATTGATTATTTTCAGTGCTATTTTGGTGTGTCTTCCAATTTTTGCTTTTCAAATTGTGTTTTTTCTGTATTATAGAGTGAAATAGGTTGATAATCATGTCGTGTGAAAAGCGTAACAGTAGGCTGCAAAGCAGATTGAAAAAGAACAGTGAAGACGAGCGTAGCGTGTTAGCATCACCTAGTAACGATGTGACAAATATTCAAGACAATAATTTGATAACTGTGTATAGGGACATGGACCAGGTAGTAAGTAGCGGTGTACAAATGGGAACAATCAGTGAACAGGGAACTAATGTTGATCGATCGGTCGGTAACTGTTCGCCTCAAGAATGCGAAATAACAGAACAAAATCTTGCAAGTAATGTAAATTCAGGTGTTTCGTCATCTCACTCTCTGCTCTTCAAAATGCGAGTACCGCCAGTGCAAATGCACTTCTGAAAAGTGCAATGGAACATGTTTCAGTCACTCATGCATTGTTGTTGTATTTAATTCAAAAACATGATAACAATATTCAAAAGTTTGACAGAATGGAACAAAATCAGAAAAAAAACACAGCAACAGCTTCAAAAATTAGACATAATTGAACAAACGATCATTGTACACGAAAATCATGACATCTTGAAGGCTAAAATTGACTCTGTTGCGTCTACCGATACGGTCGCGCAACTAGTAAAAGATCAGGAAAACTTAAAGGACACAGGAGATACTTTAAGATTTGGTTAAAAAAAACACACGGATGACATTAGCTCATTATTGGAAAAAGTAGCCGAACATTCGGATCAGTTAACAAAATTATCTACGAAGGTAGATCATGATTTGAATGATACAAGACTGGTAGTTGTTACAGATACAGATGAGTATGAGGACATTATGAAATTTAAATAGAGTCAGAAACAAATCAATGCGCAACACAAAAGAGAAATGGGGAAGTACAAAATCAATTGCCACAGGTTATATAAGTGTTACATATTTCAGAGGATACTCGCTCTCCGACATGGGAAGAGGGATTTAGAAATACGGAAAAGTCACAGAGTAATAACACAGAGTATTATGGAGATTTTGAAAGGAGTTGGCCGACACGACGTCAGAACGACCGATTAGGGACTCGGCGTCGTGATCACGTTGACTATAAGCTCTTCATCACAACGGGTAAATTTAAAACATTCAAAAGTTCAAGTAATAACATATATTCACAGGCTTGGCTTCAACAATTTTCTTACTGTTTTGCTCCTAATTGGTCATTAGAGCACAAAAAGAATTAACAAAAGATTACACCACATTTCTCGTTTAAAACAGTTAATTGAGAAATAGTTCGATTTCTGACTTAGTCTTTCCCATTAAATTTTTTACCTGAACTTACTATCACACTTTGTCGAATTTAGCATACACCGCTGTTTTGAAGTTAACTATCTAATCAAGAACCTATGGAACGTATTAAGTCAGTACCTTGACAAGTTTCATTTTTATAGGGAACAGACGACACAGTCGCATTGTGTGTAGATTTTGCTTGTTAGTTGTTCGATTACGTCACGACTATAAGCTTCATGTTCTTGGAACATATACTGCTAATGAGGTTTTAGTGCAACGTTTTGGTTTACTTGAAATGATATTTTTTATTTAAAGTACTTTCTGAGAGGTCACAGCCAACACAGTATTTGGTTTGTTTGACAGCTACACGATTATACTACGACACAATGTTCATTATAGCTCTTACGCCGTATCTGTTTTATGTCTGCACAGGTTTATTCGTTCTTCTGAAAAGCAAAACATGTTTTGGTAACGACTTTTGTGCATGGCTACGATGAGACAGTTGTTTTCATACGACAACAATACTTTACATTACAGTAATTTTAAGGTCACGGCAATATACGTAATAACTACGACATTTATACATGTAGCACTTTACTTTTGTGTACGACAAGGTACGGACATTGATTTCTGGAGAACGTGTTTTATGGACGACGATAACTACGACATTTTATATGAAACTTCCTGGTAGATTAAAACTGTGTGCCCGACCGAGACTCGGGACCTTTGCCTTTCGCGGGCAAGTGCTCTACCAACTGAGCTACCCAAGCACGACTCACGCCCCGTCCTCACAGCTTCACTTCTGCCAGTACATCGTCTCCTACCTTCCAAACATTACAGAAGCTCTCCACGACATTTGATACTTTTTTACCGTTAAGCGATGACAAAAATTTTCTTACAACAAGCAGCGTAGTCTAGCTCTAAAGGACACGCATTTGAGTCATTACTTTTCGTACTTTGAGCATTTTTAGAAATATTTTTGAACTACAAGGATACAGAGAAGGTTTTCAGTGATACATATAATTCCGCAGTTTAATCTGTAAGAGATGAGGTGTAATTACGTTATCCCTCGTGGGGGTACTTCTGCTTTGTGTAGCATGCGTGTGACAAGCGCCAGGAGCCCTAGGTAATATGGTATTTTCTTATACAGTGTTACATATCGGTACCATATTTCTCTGACACAGATTTACACAGCTATCTGATCATTTCAGAGAGAGAAGTTAATATTTTACTACGTCACTGAAAATGTCTACGTAATTACACAGTTGGATTGCCTTTCATTTATGAAATTGAACATTGTCTGCATTTTGTGAACTGTCCACATATATTTTTGGAACAATTGTACTGTAAGAGCTTTGAGGGATTTTGTATGGGACCATGATTTTTGATGTTTGAGGGAGATGACAGTATTGGCACGAGCAGAGAGCTTTTTTTTTGAGATTTTGATATTATTGGAAGAGGCTACGACGATTTTGAGATTTGACTGATGTGTTATGATGATATGATGTTGACATATGTTTATGATTAATAAGGCGATGCTGTATGAGGAATATGATTATGCTATGTGTTTATTATGATGAAGTATTGAAGAGGTATCAACAAATATGTAAATGTGTAATGAGGCAATGAATAACAAGTAGAAGTCAGGGACTCCGGTTTGTGGAAAAGAATGTTGGAAACCAAGAATTGCAGTTTAAGAGTTATGAAAAGTTAGTATATATTTCAATATGAGTATCACAATGGTGACAGAGATTTCTGGACACTGTTATTCATGATATTTCGTTTTTACACAATTGTACAGTAAATTTTTCAATCTGTGAAATTTTGTATTTGTATCAAACTGTCGTTGTAGTGGAAACTGTTGTCGCAAATGTTTTGGAAAGAATATGTGACCTTGATGTAATGCTCTCCTGTGCCCGGCTGCGCGCTAGCCGCCTGGAAAAACCCATTGTTGTATTGCCTTTCAAATTCAATGGTGTCGCTTCAGCCACTTTCAAGCCTACCACACTTCTGCAAGAGCTCAGGCAGCTGTAGAGAAGAGAGGTTGTTGACCTCACTATTGATATTTCTTTGCTGAACGCACCTCAGATACGACACACTACTACTTGTAAACGTATGATTACACTTTGGAGTTTGTACTTTGTGCTACTTACTGAAATGCTTGTGAAGCGATGAGAAATATTCTTACATCTGCACACCTGATTATGACAATTGTCTCTCTACGAGAGTTGAGAGAATTTCAAAGGGCTTATGAAATAACACATGGCTACTGAATGACGTTTTTATATTTTGCTTTGTACATATTCGCTTATTTTATTTGATATCTGGTTTCTAGCTGCGCTGCAGCATTGGTTTTATAAAATAAAATTTAATATGTATGCTAATGTGAACACTTTCTGTCAACAGATTCACTAAATATTAATTTTATGATCCATATTCTTAAAAAAGACCACTTTGAAAGGAAAGAAGGATAAGACTGAGAAGGGACTAGTAACAGGAACTGCATACATAATTTCCTTTTCAAGGATTTGGTAATTTTTTAGTAGCGTATGTTGATGTGGTGCACCACTTTAGTGTTACAATGTGACATAGAAATTAAATATTAAGATGTGAAAAGACATTTCCCTTACCTGCTTTGCTGTTTTAATTGTAATATTTTTTCTGCTGGTGCTTTGTCATGTTTAGGTATAAGTTACTGCATTTGCTGCTGCTATTTGTCAGGCATTGTCCTACTGAATTTTACATTGGATTACTATGCTAAGACAATTTTACCACTGCTTTATTTCTCTGTTTGCTGCATATTGCCTTATATCAGTTGTAAATTTGCATTTTCTTTGCTAATTTAGTTATGCTGCTGTTTGCTTTGCCAATTTGCATTTTTATCATTGTTGTTTGTGTTAATTGTTTTGCACTGCTGCATTGCCTCTTTGTCTAGTTTATGTATCTGAGCTTAGTACATTTAAATTAGTTTAAGAGGGGGTATGCTATATAAGAAAATGAGTTGTAATACGTTGGGAAGAAATGCATTGAGTAGGTATAAGGAACAGTTCTCGCCAAAGAGTATTGTACAAGGGTTATTCAGAAAGTAGGGAACGTTTTGGCGCTTAAAAAAAGCTAAATATAAGAAATACATTTTATTATACACATCCGAAAGTGCGGCTGACATACTACTTTTCTACATAGTCGCCAAACACATTGAGGCACTTTTCGTAACGGTGGATAAGCTTTGAAAGACCTTCGTTGTAAAATTCTGCCGCCTGAGACTTCAGCTCGTGAGTCACGCCTGCCTGAAGTTGCGCGTCGTCATCAAAGCACTGTTTTGTAAGACAGTTCAGTTCTTTTCTTGGGAAACAGGTCGAAGTCGTTTGGTGCAAGATCGGGGCTGTATGAGGGAAAATTTCCCATTTCAATGAATTAAAGTGTTTTTTAGTGCGGTTTGCCCCGTGAGGTCGGGCATTGTCGCGCAAAATCAAAATTTGGGACGTCAGCTTTCCTTGGCGTTTGGTTTTAACTGCTCTTCTAAGGCTGTGCAAAGTTTGACAGTACCAGGCAGAATTTATGGTTGGTCCATCTTCGATAAAATCAATGAGAAGCACACCTTGCCTATCTCAAAACACTGTCGCCATCAACTTCCTTGCTGGCAAGGTTTGCAAACATTTGTTTTTTTTGGGGGGGGGGGGCTGTAATTTTGTCCCACAATTGACGTGTTTCATCCAAGTCTAGTCACCAGTTATGATTCTATCCAGTAATGAATCACGTTGATTGTGGTAGGCCTCCAGAAATGTCAACGTTGCCCCCATTCACTGTTCTTTATGGCGCTCTGTAGGCATTTTGGGCACTCGTAGTGCACAAAATTTGAGGTAACCTAGATTTTGAGTGACAATTTCAAACAACAAAGTCCGTGAAACTTGTGGAAAAGAAAGCGGAAGCTCCATTATTTTCAAGCAACGGTTTTCACGAATCGTTTCAATAACTTTAGCGACAAGATCGTCAGTCACAATGCTAGGGATTCCACTCTTCTCTTCATCATGAACGTTGGTTCGGCCATTTTTAAACAGCATGCACCATTTCCGGACGGAAATTCACTCATTACGTTGTTTCCATACACTTCGCACATTTCACTATAAATGTGTATAAGTTTGAAGTTTTTTCCAACAAAAACTATATCACAGACCACACCTCAACAACTGGCGGGATTTTCGATTTCAGCGCACATTTCAAATTCGAATATCGAAGAAACCAGACGCGCAGAGACGTTCGCACTGTCAAGGATGGTTGCCAAACTGAGCTGCCGAGCACTCACATACCAAAATTACGCGCTCGGAGACCGCCTTGCGGAGTCAGAAGGAACGCTCTCTACTTTCTGAATAGCCTTCGTATAATGAGGAACAATTATTCAGAAAGAGGAAATAAATAGACATCATTAGGGTATAGTAACAAAAGGCTTAGGTAGGATTTTCTTGGAAAAGAATGATGTGGTAAGAAAAATATGAAAGTATAAGCACTGGATGAAAGTACAAATAGAGATAGCATGCTTATATGGGATCTTTTGGGAAAAAATTTTGAAGTAAGAGAGGTATATGAAGTTTTGGTTTGAAATTAAGTAGTTTAGGCTGAAAGTTAAAGAGGTATCAGCTTGATAAATATTACTGAAAGGTGAGAAGAGAAACAGAGGTTGTTCATGGGCTTGCTACATTATGCACAAGACTCTTAAGTTGTGATTGTGCACCTGCACAGTCGCAACGGGATGGCTGCTGGCCATCTCTACAAGGACTACTGTGGATCTGCTCCATTGGTGGCCCATTACTACCACAATCTCTACAAGGAATATAGTGGGTCTGCTCTGTGGTGACCTACCAATTCTACTAAGACTTTGACTGACTCTGCTGTGGGTCTGCTCTGTTGTGGCCCATTACCAATCTTTTTAACTGAAGTGTTCATATTAAGAGTCAGCACTGTGTTTGGGGAGCACAAGACTAATTCAAGACAGCGTGGTGGTCCAATACTTACGCCTGCGTTTTGTTTTACTGCTCAGCCTTTGTGCTTAAAACTGTCATAGATTACTCTTCTGATGAATGATTACGACTGTCTTTAGGGACTGTGTGGAGAATTTTTGCTTTTTTGACAAACAGCATACTTAACATTGTGTGCATCTGATCTATTTGATATTGTTAATATAACAACATTTTAACAACTTAGTATTCACCAATGCCCAAAACACTTCGTAAAGTTTTTTGAGGGGAGCAGAGGGGCTACGAAAGTAGTCTGTTTATATGTTGGTATGTTGGCAGCGCTATTGACTGCATTAACATTACTGACAGCGCTGTGCCTTCTTTTAAGAGACTCTGTGGTTGGTCGGACTCGTAGCTGACAGTTAATAGTTAGCAGTGTAGGCGGTTAGAAGTGTTAGCGCAAGCAGACGATTTGGACGTATGTCCGTCATGGATATTTAGTACTGGTTGGAAATGGATTGTAAAATGATGATTGATGGATCTGCTAATGTTTGAATAATGGAATTACTGACGATTATATAATTTCCGAAGTGGATGTCACATGGTTAAGGTAAAATCTGTTAAATACATTGTTTGCTCTCAACAAAATCTTATTTTTACTAACCACATGCCTATTAGTATTACAACTTACAGTAGTTAGAATATTTTTACATAGCTGGCTGTAATTGCAGCTTGCTGTATTTGCTGTAGTTTGTCTCATGAAGATATTATGTGAGGTAAGTCACATATGAAATGTATGAGTTATTGTTAGGATTTCTTCTAATTCAGGGCCATTCTTTTGTGTTAACTATTTGCATATACACTACTGGTCATTAAAATTACCACACCAAGAAGGAATGAAGATGATGAACGGGTTTTCATTGGACAAATATATTATACTAGAACTGACATGTGATTACATTTTCACGCAATTTGGGAGCATAGTTCCTTAGAAATCAGTGCCCAGAACAACCAACTCTGGCCGTAATAACGGCCTTGATATGCCTGGGAACTGAGTCAAACTGAGCTTGGATACTGTGTACAAATACAGCTGAGCATGCAGCTTCAACAAGAGTTCATCAAGAGTAGTGACTGGCGTATTGTGACGAGCCAGTTGCTCGGCCACCATTGACCAGACGTTTTCAGTTGGTGAGAGATCTGGAGAATGTGCTGGCCAGGACAGCAGTCGAACATTTTCTGTATCCAGAAAGGCCCGTACAGGACCTGCAATATGCGGTCGCGCATTATCCTGCTGAAATGTAGGGTTTGGCAGGGACGGAATGAAGGGTAGAGCCACGGGTCGTAAAAAATCTGAAATGTAACGTCCACTGTTCAAAGTGCGGTCAATATGAACAAGAGGTGACCGAGTCGTGTAACCAATGGCACCCCATACCATCACGCCGGGTGATAGGCCAATATGGCGATGACGAATACACGATTCCAATGTGCGTTCACCGCGATGTCGCCAAACAATGATGCGACCATCATGATGCTGTAAACAGAACCTGGATTCATCCGAAAAAAATGACGTTTTGCCATTCGCGCACCCAGGTTCGTCGTTGAGCACACCATCGTAGGCGCTCCTGTCTGTGATGTAGCGTCAAGGGTAACCGCAGCCATGGTCTCCGAGCTGATAGTCCATGCTGCTGCAAACGACGTCGAACTGCTCCTGCAGATGGTTGTTGTCTTGCTAACGTCCCTATCTGTTGACTCAGGGATCGAGACGTGGCTGCACGATCCGTTACAGCCATGCAGATAAGATGCCTGTCATCTCGACTGCTTGTGATACCAGTCCGTTGGGATCTAGCACGGCGTTCCGTATTACCCTCCTGAACCCACCGATTCCATATTCTGCTAATAATCATTGGATCTGGACCAACGCGAACAGCAATGTCGCGATACGATAAACGGCAATCGCGTTAGACTACAATCCGACCTTTATCCTAAGTCGGAAAGGTGAAGGTACACGTTTCTCCTCCTTAGACAAGGCATCACATCAACGTTTCACCAGGGAACACCGGTCTACTGCTGTTTGTGTATCAGAAATCGGTTGGAAACTTTCGTCATGTCAGAACATTGTAGGTGTCGCCTCCGGCGCCAACTTGTGTGAACGCTCTGAAAAGCTAATCATTTGCATATCACATCATCTTCTTCCTGTCGGATAAATTTTGTGTCTGTAGCATGTTATCTTCGTGTTGTAGCAATTTTTGTGAATTAAGAAATATCAGAGCAGTAAATTTTCAGCGGTGCCCAGCGAGAAAGGAGGAGTCTTGATCAGTAACAATTTCGAATAATCTAAACAGAATGCATTGGATTGAAGGGTGCTACGGTAAAGTGGTTTCAGTTTTCGAAAAATGTTCGAAGTCTACTTCAATATAATGTATTTCGTGAAAGCTTAAAGCCCGCATCTCGTGGTCGTGCGGTAGCGTTCTCGCTTCCCACGCCCGGGTTCCCGGGTTCGATTCCCGGCGGGGTCAGGGATTTTCTCTGCCTCGTGATGGCTGGGTGTTCTGTGCTGTCCTTAGGTTAGTTAGGTTTAAGTAGTTCTAAGTTCTAGGGGACTTATGACCACAGCAGTTGAGTCCCATAGTGCTCAGAGCCATTTGAACCATTTGAAAGCTTAAAGCAGCGTTTATTTATATTTTCAGGTACAGGTTCTTTTACTTGGCCTTTATTTACGACGTGCACTCAAGCGGAAAGCTTTCCGTTTGTCATAAACGATAAAAAATTAATGTGATACCGCCATCAAAATGACTGATGAGCCGTTTTACACGATCGTAAAGCATTTTGTGTCGTTAAACGGTTATCTTAAAATCTAATCCATACATACTTGATTCCATGTCTTTCACCCGTCGACGCTCTCATAACTAGAGAGGAGTTTAAGACAAAATGTTTACAATAAGTTGTACGACAGGAATCTTCGCTGCGGTACCCACAAAGAGCAAAACAATTAACTAAAGGAAACAGTTGTAATATGTATGAATTTTACAATATGGTTATTACTGCATCGACTTCAACCATGGGCCTAATACTACAGGCATATTGAACGGCAGTATAAATCTGTACTGCACTTACAGTTGTCTATCGAAACATACAATATGATACTGTATGAATTTAAAAAAAGTGTACAGTTACTTCATTCCATCCGAAAGTTCCTTCATCATAAAGGAAGTCGAGTGTGCAAACAATTAGACTTCCAATTTAACCAGAACTGAGATTTTGTGAACATGTTCCTGCCGAGGTTTAGTGCTGTTGAAGTGTCCCACTAAATGTTCCTGCCGAGATTTAGTGCTGTTCAAATGGCCCACTAAACTCTTGGCATGTTAGTGTGCCACTGGCTGTCTTGCCGAAGCCACAGTGCGATGCTTCAAATTCCTGGGACGATTAAATTACTACCCGGGAGTAGTGCACTGCCAGAACTCTAGTAACTATTTTGCACCCACGCCTTGTGTCTGCCAGCTTGGCTAAATAGACAAGTAACGTGGACCTTAGGATCTAAGGTATTTCTACTACTTTGTTTGGGAAAATTAAACTGCTGAGATCAATGATTCGATGATAGTTTAATGGAACTGGGAAAGAAGTAAAATAATAACTGTAGGGTTATAAATGTGCGGTACAAAAACAAGAGAAAATACAATTGAAATCAGAAGTGTAATGTTGCTGCGAATACACAGAAAGAAAGATACCTTATCATTTAGCTACAATATAGCAGGTCAGCAACTGGAAGCAGTTAATTCCGTAAATTATCTGGGAGTACGCATTAGGAGTGATTCAAAATGGAATGATCATATAAAGTTGATCGTCGGTAAAGCAGATGCCAGATTGAGATTCATTGGAAGAATCCTAAGGAAATTCAATCCGAAAACAAAGGAAGTAGGCTACAGTACGCTTGTTCGGCCACTGCTTGAATACTGCTGAGCAGTGTGGGATTGGTACCAGATAGGGTTGATAGAAATAGTGAAGATCCAACGGAGAGCAGCGCGCTTCGTTACAGGATAATTTAGTAATCGCGAAAGCGTTACGGAGATGATAGATAAACTCCAGTGGAAGACTGTGCAGGAGAGACGCTCAGTAGCTCGGTATGGGCTTTCGTTGAAGTTTCGAGAACATACCTTCACCGAGGAGTCAAGCAGTATATTGCTCCCTCCTACGTATATCTCGCGAAGAGACCATGAGGATAAAATTAGAGAGATTAGAGCTCACACAGAGGCATACCGACAATCCTTCTTTACACGAACAATACGTGACTGGAATAGAAGGGAGAACCGATAGAGGTGCTCAAGGTACCCTCCGCCACACACCGTCAGATGGCTTGCGGAGTATGGATGTAGATGTAGATCATATTATTTGATGACTGCTTAGTCCAGGGGTATCCAACCCGAGGGTCGCGGACCACATGTGACCCAAATCAAGTATCACTGTGTCCCAAGAAGAGAGCATGTATCAGTAAAAAATAAAAATTAAAAAATTAAAAAATGTACTCGTCTTATTCTGATGTGACCCAGGTGAACTATAAAGTTGCACGCGCCAGCCTTAAACAGAATAATCACGCTTACTGTAACACTGCTAGAGAGAGTATTATGTGCTGGAAACGTTCTAATTTGTACATCATTGTGGTACTTTCCAATGGACAGGTAGAAACTCTGTACAAAGAGTTGCAGAAGATAGCAAATGACAGTAAATCCTTTTAAAAACGAAAATCGGTGATATCAGTGGCTGTTAGGGACAAACACAATAGAACGAATCGTTACTGAAAAATACTTCTTTTGTAGTACTAGAAATGGTACAGATCATACATTACAGAAGGGCCTACGTGTCTTTAATACATTGTTCCTTAAGAAACCTAGTACAAAATCGACTTCCCAGAAAAGAAATGAAGTTATATACAAAATGGTCTTTTTATCGACGAACTGTTAAAAAAAATACGAAAGAAAACGTCTGCTATATCTGTATCATGCACGTAAACACAGATGAAGCTGAGGTATAGTGTGTGGAGCAGGAGGACATGATGAATGGCTAAATGTCAAATTTAAATAACGCTATTGAAGAACTGAACAAATTTTGCTATCTCCAACACAGGATTATTAACGGAGCGGGTTGCAGACAAGCAGCAGTAACGATTCGAAAAGCTAAATGGATGTTCTACTGAAGGAAACATCCAAAAACATAAATCTGCGATTCAGTAAAACTTCGTTTAGAAGACAGTTATGTATTAACGCGATAAAGACAGCAGAAACGGAGAAGTCTACTGTTAAAAGTGACAGCTGGTTAGATCAATTTATCGAGCTAGAAAAGGAATATATCCTAACACGAGGACAAATGCCTAGTAGATAACATTAAGAATCTACGAAATAGAGTAGTTTAGAACATATTTGGACTGTAATTGTTACTACAAACTGTAGTTGAAAGGTTGATGGCAGCATAGAATCATAGGATAGTTCCGCAGAGGGTGTAACAGGTCAAGGTGCAGGCATAACTTAGGACATTACACTGAAATTAGGTGTATTTACTTCATTAGGAGATTAATTATTAAAACTATCAGAAGTAGTATCTTTTTAGGGTATTTAGTACCCGCAACTAATGCGGCAAGAGCAAACCATTAATGCTTACTTTTCCGTGGGCAGGTGTTGAAGTGTGGACACAAAGCAGGCAATGAAGCCAGCCGTGTTCACTTCATGGCCCAGGGGTAGGGCCATGCAGAAAAAATTAGCTGGTGCACTTCTTGGCATGTTTGTTGGAAGACTATTTGCCGCCGATAAACTACAATCAACACGCTGATCTATGTACATATTAACTCACCACATGGAAAAATATCTGCACATATACCCGTTACATACATACTGTATATGACTGCCTCATTTCACTTCCGAGCTGTAAGTAATTAAAGACTTCTGAAATATACAGGGTGGCTCATAAGTGTACAACGACCACTCTAAAGCTAAAACAGATCGAGAAAGAGAGGGGAGATGTGGATAACCTGTGGATCTATGGGTGGACACAATGGATGCCGTCATTTTGGATGCAAATCGTAGTTTTCAAATGAAAAAGATATCATGTTACGTACCTTCGGCTTAGTCATTCGTGAGACAGGTTGCATTTTGCACGGAACGAGGCATGTAAGATCTACGGTATGTGCTCGATATTTTGCCCAGCGTGTTGTAAGACTAGTTGTTTGTTTCACCCACGGACCATATCCAACACATGTCTGGGACTGCGAGAAAATACCGGTTCAAAATTGTTGAGGCTTTCGTGGCCACTTGTTGACAAACTGCCTATTAGCTTCTGTCTCGGGTTCTTCGGCCGACGTTCATCTAATGATTTTTCTGACGTTTCGCCAGCACGAGTGGCTGGCATTGTCAAAGCTTCATCCTCCATTGCCGGTGGTGAACTGGAGCCGAGCTCGCGGGCGCAGACTATATGTACCTGGCGCGCCAACGTCCGAGGGCTTCTCCGCGGTCATTTCCGGTGCGGTTCTCCTCTCGCTACCTGCGACGGTCGTTCGCTGCAGTACGGGAAGCCAGGATCCGTTGACCTTAAGGCTTTCCTCTTTCTTGTTCAAACTGTTCGCGTGTTTTTGTATTTCTACAGCTTCTCTGAACAAGCGCGTGTGATAGTGGTTCTCTACAGCCAGAACTTCCGTGTCGGCGAATTTTATTACGTGGTCGGTCTCATTCAGTGCGTGTTCTGCCACGGCCGATTTCTCCACCTGCCCCAACCTGCAATGTCGCTTATGCTCCTTGACCCTGGTGTTAATGGATCGTCCAGTCATCCCGACATAAACTTTTCCGCATGTGCATGGTATGCGGTATATTCCCGACATTGAAAGTGGGTCTCTTTTCTCCTTCGCCGATCTAAGACACTCTTTGATCTTCCTTGTCGGTTTGAAGATCGTCTTTACGCCATGTTTGCGCAATATACGGCCGATTCTGTCCGTCACTCTGGGAATGTATGGCAGAAAGGCCGTACCCGACATTTCTGCCATACATTCCCAGAGTGAAGGACAGAATCGGCCGTATATTGCGCAAACATGGCGTAAAGACGATCTTCAAACCGACAAGGAAGATCAAAGAGTGTCTTAGATCGGCGAAGGAGAAAAGAGACCCACTTTCAATGTCGGGAATATACCGCATACCATGCACATGCGGAAAAGTTTATGTCGGGATGACTGGACGATCCATTAACACCAGGGTCAAGGAGCATAAGCGACATTGCAGGTTGGGGCAGGTGGAGAAATCGGCCGTGGCAGAACACGCACTGAATGAGACCGACCACGTAATAAAATTCGCCGACACGGAAGTTCTGGCTGTAGAGAACCACTATCACACGCGCTTGTTCAGAGAAGCTGTAGAAATACAAAAACACGCGAACAGTTTGAACAAGAAAGAGGAAAGCCTTAAGGTCAACGGATCCTGGCTTCCCGTACTGCAGCGAACGACCGTCGCAGGTAGCGAGAGGAGAACCGCACCGGAAATGACCGCGGAGAAGCCCTCGGACGTTGGCGCGCCAGGTACATATAGTCTGCGCCCGCGAGCTCGGCTCCAGTTCACCACCGGCAATGGAGGATGAAGCTTTGACAATGCCAGCCACTCGTTCTGGCGAAACGTCAGAAAAATCATTAGATGAACGTCGGCCGAAGAACCCGAGACAGAAGCTAATAGGCAGTTTGTCAAAATACCGGTTGATCAAAAAATCAGTATAAACTTGAAAACTTAATAACCCACGCAATAATATAGATAGAAAGGTAAAAATTGACACACATCTTGGAATGACATGGTGTTTTATTAGAACAAAAAATTTAAAAAAAGCAAAGTTCACAAAATGTCTGACGGATGGCGCTGGACAGCAAAACTGCTACCGTGACGGGTGAGAGGTACGCCGATATGTTACAGAATCTCACCATTCCCAGCCTGGCTGATAAACTCCTGCTGGAACGTACGATGTTTATGCAGGATGGCGCTCCACCCCATATTGCTAGACGCGCAAAAGATCTCTTGCGCGCGTCGTTTGGTGATGATCGTGTGCTCAGTCGCCACTTTCGTCATTCTTGGCCTTCCAGATCCCCAGACCTCAGTCCGTGCGATTATTGGCTTTGGGGTTACCTGAAGTCGCAAGTGTATCGTGATCGACCGACATCTCTAGGGATGCTGAAAGACAAATTCCGACGCCAATGCCTCACCATAACTCCGGACATGCTTTACACTGCTATTGTTGAGGAATGATGGTGGATATATTGAGCATTTCCTGTAAAGAACATCATCTTTACATTGTCTTACTTTGTTATGCTAATTATTGGTATCCTGATCAGATGAAGCGCCATCTGTCGGAAATTTTTTGAACTTTTGTATTTCTTTGGTTCTAATAAAATCCCATGTCATTCCAAGCATGTTTGTCAATTTGTACCTCTCTATCTACATTATTCCATGAATGACTCAGTTTTCAAATTTATACTGACTTTTTTATCACCCGGTACATCACCAATACGATTCCTGAAGTGTGCAAGGTTTTTAATCGTCTCTCTACAGACAGTTTCCATCATATTTCCTCAAAGACAGAACTATAATCTATTTAAATCCAGTAAACGAGATGCTCTCTCCACCGAAGATCTACGAAGGAAGGAAGATTAGTTTAACGTCACGTCGACAATGAGGTCATTAGAGACGGAGCACAAGTTCGGTTTAGGGAAGGACGGATAAGAAAATTAGCCATGCTCTATCTCTAGAGTACACAGTGTAACGCTACCGCCCTTTAACCGGACGTACGTTAGCTGTATAAAGCCTGTACTGTAATAAGTTCACGGGCTTCACCTTATAAACAAGGATTTTAGTACATAATTTGACCGCGTGTACCTAATAGAAGCAAAATCGGACTTGTACTCAGTTAATAACTACAGTGATGCATCAAGCAAACGTAAAGTATAATTACTCTTTCGCATGGACAAGAAGTACACACAGTAGATGCTACCTATAATTAATGATTCGGTCGCCAGCCTACTTAGGCAATGAGTGAGTTTTTCCTTGTACAAGTGGGTGCCAGTACAAGCATAGTAACACGTAGTAATGATGCGTTATATGGCAAAGTTTGTAACCAGAAAAATCCACTGAACTAAAGCTTTCTCTTTTTGTACTAATTTGGACGAGCTAAATTCACACAACACCACACAGCAATGATTACTACGAACTGCATTCTGTATATTGATCAGACTGGAATCGGGCATAGATTTCCCTAGAATAAGCAGTTTTGAAAGCACACTTGCATTGTCACTATTAACATTGGAAAACAACACTAATACACTTAGGATTAACATAGAACTTAACTTTACTGGTCAAATCTGATCAACACATTTCAAGGTTTGAAAGAATGGACAAGAAAAAGGGGGGGGGCCTGAAACTGTTATGGTCGTTATACTGAAACTGTTAAGTACTAAAAGGCAAATTAACACTCAAAATTATCTATTTATGGATAACTACTCTTTTGTCTTACTTCTGAATAATTTAAATGTCATTAGTTCTGTCTCAAATTAATTAAATAACATCGCTAACTCAATTCTAAAAACTCTCTTCCAAGTTAGTCATACTATTGTTCTTTACCAACATTTACAATAACACACAGACTTTTTAGACTTCTTTATAGCATAGATTGATCTACTGATAATTGTTATTAACACTGATTTTAGACTTTCAGTTCAGGATACTCGGGTTGCACAATACAAGGTAAGGATCCTGTCTAGGTCAGTGATCAGGATAAGTCATGGCTAAAGCAATTCTGGTAAAATTCACGTTATTATTGAACAATTAGAAACATTTTCGACACTGGTCCACCCAGATACACTTCTAAAGATGAAATAAATGTTTGACCTGTGCAAGTCGGTGCGACGGTTGGCGAGCAGCGAGGTAGCGGGCAGCACGGCACACATACAAGCGCGGCTAAGGCTCACGCTACATAGGCACTTTCCATCTTCTTAGCGTCGTAATCTTTCCAATTTTGTGCCTCAGAATATAGCCATGCCAAGTAGTCGTCGGAATCGGTGTACCCGAGGCTCAATGGAATCCACTTTTCCTAGGTAGCCGCCTCGGTACAGTACGTGTTCCTCTGACCAATTCACAACTCCGACTCTTACTGTTGCTCGCCTCCGACTGACTGACTGAGCCCGTTGTGCCGAACCGCGCCCAGTGTGCGTTTTCCCGCGCTCGCCTGCCTCCACCTTTTCCCGCTCCCCTACAGGTAGGGTATTCACCACAGGTTTTCTACTACACATATCCTAATGCATTACCTACGTATGGACCAAGTGTTTAAATTACAATTTCCACATTTTACAATAGTTTTAACATTAAGTACACTTTCTTTTGATTATCACATCATTTGAAATCCAACATAAATAATAATATTCATTACAAAAGTTGCTCACTGTGTCTTTAACATGACACGAAAAGAGAAAGAAATAAAATCAAACATTGTTCACCCTAATTTATCGAAATTCATAAAGAAAAAAATTATTATATGTACAGTTGTCGTTACACATGCCCCTGTTTCCAGAAAATTTTCTTAAGTCCAAATTTTATGGCAACACTAAATCTTACAATTATACAGTGGTTCTGAATCTTTACTTAACTGTCCAAAAGGTTTACACTACATATGTCCTTCTACTCACTGTATATAGGTTTACACTCTTTTAACACATCAAGAATAATTATTTGTTATTTACTCCAGTGCCTTTTGCACAGTCCAACTTCCCATCATAACATTACTAAAATAGCAATTTAATCTCTTTTTTTTTCAAAGAAATACTTTAAAACTCTGGAATACAAACATTTAACTACAAAAACAATAGCATATTTTGTACACACTATAAGATAACTTGTCGCTGCTTGCTTTGAATAGCAGTCCATTTCCTTACTTACTAAACAAAACACACTCATATATATTCAGAAAATTAACTACACATATTTGCTGCCTATCAAGCAGATTTGGGCAGTCCTTTTCACTTCATATTGTCACATCTCCTGGATCACATTTACTATTTTCCATCGACTATTTATCTGCCCTCATTGGTATTTGGCAGTCCTTCTCTTTTATCTGGCTGATAGCATTTATCCTTTCTTTTCAGTCCCTTTCTCCATACATTTTTACAGTTACAGTACAATTGGTAATCTGAAACTCACATAACTACATTAGCACACTTTCAAGGGTATACAGACATTTACAAAGATTAGTTACATTTAGAATAACTTGGGTTCAGCATAAGATACAGCACATTTATTGCCAGTCGCTTTCTGATTATTCTTATCTCACTCATTTCTAGGAACATACAGTTTCAGGTCCACAATATTTCTTACACCTAAAGGTCTTTTGGATTTTGGGTAGATCAGGTAGTAAGCATTGTCGTGTGGAATATTCTGTATTATATATGGTCCATTATAAATATATTTAAATATGGAAATTTCATGGTTTAGTTCACTAGACTTTTCGTGGGTTTTTAAAAGAACATAATCTCCAATTTTAAATTTCGAAACTTTTAAATTTTTATTGTGTCTTTTAGATCTAGATTCAGCTTTTTGCTTTGCCCTTTTTATCACCAATTCTTTCTTTTGATCTAATCCCAAACTTGTACAAGGTGGAAACTCTAGTTTTTCTTCAATTAAACTTTTACTACTTCTGTCTGACAAAATTTCTTCTGGTGGAAATCCTGTAGTTTCATGATGTAATGTGTTCATGACATTCTCAAAATCCGATATAAATCTGCCCCAGGCTCTATGATTGTGACTGCAGTATGTTCTACATAATCTTCCGATTTCTCGCATGTACCTTTCAACTGGGTTGCTTGCAGGATGGTAGGCTGAGATATATTTAACCTCCACCCCAACTTTCTCCATTCCTTCTTTCCAAATTTTGGATATGAACTGGGGTCCATTGTCAGTTAGTACTGCTTTGGGTTTCCCGATGGTCCTGAAGTATTCGACCATCCTACTAAATACAGCTTTTGCTGTCGCCTTTTTCAAGGGGTATAATTTCACAAATTTTGAAAATACTTCCAAAATCACCAAAATATATGCACAATTTCCCGAAGTCTTTGGGAGGGGACCATATAAATCCACCGATAATAAGTCTAGGGTGTCTTCAGGCAACGTACTTCGCATTTGTCCCCTACTAGTTTTGTTCGGCACTTTGGCCTTTTGGCAGACATCACATGACTTAATTCGTTCCTTTACCTTCTTACTCATATTACCAGTAATCACTATTACATTATTCAATTTATCTGAACACTTCTTTGGCCCACTATGCCCCAATGCTAAATGAAAATAGTCTATGACCTCGGTATCAAACTGGTGTGGCCAACATACTCTCCATTCCTCAGTGGCTAAATCTTTCCTCCTATATAAAATGCCTCTAAAGATTTTGTAGTACTTCTTAATTTGAGGATACTGCACACTGTCAAATTTTATCTTCACTGATTTCCAGGTTGAATCCTCATTCTGATGGTATCTCATATTTTTACATATCTGCTCCATTTTCCTCTTTCCTGAAACCTCTTTCATATACCTTATCTGAAAAGTACCTTCTTCCCCATTTTCATTTGGCACTTCACTCATACCATTAGGCAATCGAGATATAGCATCTGCCACATAATTCTCAGTACCTTTGACATAATAAATTTCGTAATCAAATTGTTGTAGGTATAAAGCCCAACGAGTTAGCCTACCATTTAGTAAGCGGCAATCTTTAAGAAAAGTTAAAGCTTTTTGGTCAGTATGTATGATGAGCTTATGGCCCCACAGATAATTTCTAAATTTCTTCAGCCCCCATATAATGGCTAAAGCTTCCTTTTCCGAAATAGTGTAGTTTCTCTCATATTTCGTTAGAGTTCTACTTGCAAACGCGATAGTCCTGTGTCCGATTTCTTCATCATTACAGATTTCTTGGAAAATTTCTATACCAATTCCATAAGCACTGCTGTCAGTACTCATATGGAAAGGTTCTGATAGCATGGGGTGATGCAAAATATTGTCATTCAACAGTTCGTTTTTTAATTTTTCGAAATCCCTCATACACCCTTCAGTCCACACAAAAGCACTATTTTTCTTAAGTAGATTATTCAAATGAGGACTATTAAAAACTTGCCCCTTGACGAACTTTCTATAGAACCCACATAAACCTAAAAAGGCTTTCAACTGTTTTCTATTTCTGGGAGCTGGACATCCTGATATTGCACTTAACTTTTCCGGATCCTTGCCAATGCCGTTTGTAGTAATAATGTGCCCCAGAAACTTTATTTCCGATTTCACAAATTCACATTTCTTCCACTTAAGCGTCATGCCCCCTGTTTGTAGAGCAACAAAAACTTTCCGCAATAACTCGCAATGCTCTTGCCATGTTTCTGTAGCAATCAGTAAATCGTCTACATAAATGGTTAGCCGGGAACTCAGTTCTCTCCCTAACACAAAGTCCAGTGCCCTAATAAATACTGCCACAGATGTGCTAAGCCCAAATGGCACTACTTTATACTGATAGCATTTCCCGGCAAATAGAAAAGCGGTATATTTACGGGATTCTTTACTCAATGGGATTTTCCAGTATCCGGCTGTCATATCCAGACTGGTTAAATACTTCACGTTATAAAAATTTTGGAGCATTTCGTCCAGATTTTCAGGTCTGTCTATTTCCTTCTTTACAATTTTGTTCAAGGTCCTGGCGTCGATAACTACTCTCACTCCCCCATCCCTTTTGTTCACTATGATACACTCCCTGGCTACAATCAATAATAACCTTTTCTTTATCCAACCAATCTATCCCCAAAATCATTTCAGCACTCAAGTCTGGCACAACCAAAAAATCGTGTTCAAATTTTTGTCCTTTTATACTAAATTCAACCAAAATCTGGTTCTTTACCGGCTTACTAGCCTTACCAGTTGCACCAACAATTTTTACACCTGTCACTGACATAATTACTAGCCCAGGCTTATCACAAATGTGTTCGAAAAATGACTGAGAAATTGCACTTATCTGAGACCCAGTATCAAGAAGTACTTGCAATTTCACGTTATAAATTTCAACTGGTATTATAGTTTGTTTAACCGTCGAATGTTTTTCATTACCGTGGTCTTCCTTGAGCAAATCCGGGTCGACAATAACATCGTCCCAAGATATGCTTTTAACATTCACTTCACATATATCTGGCGGTTTCTTGGGTTCTGGGAGTTCAAAGTTATTAATTACCTGAACTCCTTGCGAAATAAACCCTGAGTCGTCTGGTGGTTCTTTCTTTCTTTGTTCTGTTTCAACGTCTGGATTTTGTTTTGATACGTTGTCATCGTTAGGTACAATATCGCCCTTAACTGCATCCCCTTTATTTTCACTGATTTTCTCATACCCTTTTTCAGTAAAAGTATATTCACTTTCGTCTACACCTGCAAATTCATCGTCACTAGATTCATCATTACTCTCTTCCTCACCATCAAGTTCACTTAAGTACTCTATTTTTGCACAATAGGGAGAGTTAGTACATTCATTTTCGTCTGTATTTGCGTATCTTCCATCATCCGAACTATCGTCGGAATCCGACCATTCCGGATCGCTTTCAGGTTCTAACATAAAAGCTTTTCTGAGACAGGCACTAAGTTTCTCCTCTGTATTGTCGTCAGGCTTGGATTTCAATTCAATCTCCTCTTTTGGCAAAACGGCCTCATCCTCAGCTTTATTCACATCCACTGTTACTTCATATTCGGTGTAATCCTCGTGGACTTTCATTACTTTCAGGTAATCATCTGCCCCTTCTCCACGGTGCCTCTCGGTAGCAGTTTGTACTATTGGCGGACTGTTAGCAGAAGTTATTTCTTCGTCAATGCTGAGGATTTCATCCTCCAAATCCTTCCTACCCTTAATCTGCATCCTATTGGCGACACGCGTACTTTGCGCGGTGCTATTTATTCTCTCCTCTTCCACTTCGGGCCACGTCACCTTATCGACGTCCCTACTATCTCCTTTTCCACTAACTAATTTCTTTGCCTCATACTCCTTCTTAAAATCCTCCCACTCCCATTGCTTTAGGCCCTTGTACAGATCATCGATCTGCACACGCCAATCAGTTACTTCTGCTAATTCATCCTCACCTTTAATTTCATTGCAAACACTGCTAACCGCATCTCTCTGTGTATTCACAGTTTCCTTTATCGTTTCCTTTGCCACGGAATTATCACTCGTAAAATTTTCATTAGCTCTGACGGCTTTGTTCGTATCTACTGCTGTCGTATTTCTAGCGGCTTCTTTCCTAACAGGTGTTCTGCTAGGCTGGGCCGTTGCCCTCTGATGCTCCACTCGCCTGTTAACATGTAGCGTTCTGTGCGGCAGAAATGACTCATTCTGGCGCGCAGCTGACGCTTGTTTCGCCACCACACGCCGCGGCGTTCCATTCCTGTCCCTAGCCTGTCTCATTACATTACGGTCGGTCCAGTATCTTTTTTCAAATCGGGGCCGGTATGTATTGTCCGCTTCCGTTTGGCCCGCAACGTTCGCGGAAATTAGTTTCCCGCGTCGTTATTATTTTGCGTGGTATACTCTCTACCGCGACCTGAATAATTTCCTCTGCCTCTTCCTCTGCCTCTTCCTCTCTGTATTATATTGACGCGAAATCCATCGCCGTCATTTCGTTCGTCATTATTACGATTATTACGATGACCAAAATTTTGATAATTGGCACGACTTTCGCGCCAATGGTCTTCGTCTTCGACCCTTTCTAGAAATGCTTGGAAGCTACGATGATTGCTTCCTACGTATCTCTTTGAATCTTCTGGAAGCTTTTTGTATAGCTCCCAGATAATTTCTGAATCTGATCTTCTACCTCTTAAGTGTGTCAATTTTCGGTACCAATGCTCGCAGAAATCTTTCAAAGAATTTCTGCCCCTGTTATCATGAAGCTTGGCCATGATAAATTCGCGCCATAAATGATCCTGCTTTTGTTCGGACCAATATTCTTCCGTAAATCTCTGCCTAAATTCTTCGAACGTCATTCGTTCGGTATTTAAATTTATTCCCCAGCGCTTAGCATCACCTGCTAAGGCGCTAATTACAACATTTATCTTTTCCTGATCCGACAAGTGCTCAGGAAATACTCTCTCGCAATTTTTGATAAAATCTAACGGATGCCACCCGTTGTGTTTCTTGGCTGGATCGAAGCGTTCCTCGCCTTCTAACAGCTTCGTAATTGGTGTGCCATTACAGACAACACCAGGCCTATCTTTAATTTTGCTCTCCAGATCGAAAATTCTGCCTTGAATTTTCGTAGTATTTTGTTCACAGTTTTGAACACATCCGGTTACTTTTTTATCTAAATCCCTTTCAGTTTCTAAAACTACCTTTTCCAACTGTGATATTCCGTGTTGACATTCGTTTACGATCTCAGTTTTAAGACCGGAAACTTTTTCGTCTATCTTAGTTTCAACCAGAGGTTCTACTTTCTCTTGGATGTTGAGAATTTCAACATCGAATCTACTATTAATGTTTCCAATTTCCCCCTGCATAGTATCCATATTCTTGTTAATGGTATCAACTTCAAGTTTCAGAGTATTTACCACAGATTTTAAATTACCCACTTTTTGTTCTACCTGTTCTATTTGTTTACTAATTTTAATTCCCTGTCCTTCAACCTGTGCTTCAATTCGATCCACGTGTGTTTTGAGCTGTTCGTCAACGTGTGTTTTAAGCTGATTAACCTGATTGCCGACTTGTTTTTGAAGTTGCTCATTTTGTGTTTTGAGTTGTTCGTCAACGTGTGTTTTAAGCTGTTCATTCTGTGTTTTGAGCTGACATCCCTGTGTTTTGAGTTGCTCGTCAAAGTGTGTTTTAAGCTGCTCGTTCTGTATTTTGAGCTGCTCACTCTGTCCTGCGATTTGTTTGGTTAATTGTTCAAATAAGTCGTTCATACTTAAAATTTTTATACTGTTTTGTTCTACAGAATCCGTGTGTTCCGGTTCTACTTCAGAAGTTTCTTTCGGTTCTTTCTTTATCTGTGGTGAATCAAACATGTCAGTGGATTCATTGACGTACCCACTATCATCTACAAAGTCACCCTCTACTTCCAGTTTTGTCCCTTGCTGTATTCGAGACGATCTCGACATTTCAATCTGTTCGTTGACGTGTTCATGGTATTGTATGTACGCCAATTGTCTTCCGCTAACGCCATCTGTTATCTGGCCACGTAAACTCCGGCTACTGTCAGCCGCATTCTCCATTTCGCTTGGCGCATCTACCCCGCCTACGTTTCTGTCCATACTAAATGCCAACTACACTACACTATTATACTTGACGCTCACTGTAATTTATTTTTCTGAATTTTTTGCTATTCGTGCCACTGAACATCCACTGTTCGATCTTTACGTTAATTTGTAATCGACAACAACTGGATGTCCTGTCACGGTCGCCACGTGTAACGCTACCGCCCTTTAACCGGACGTACGTTAGCTGTATAAAGCCTGTACTGTAATAAGTTCACGGGCTTCACCTTATAAACAAGGATTTTAGTACATAATTTGACCGCGTGTACCTAATAGAAGCAAAATCGGACTTGTACTCAGTTAATAACTACAGTGATGCATCAAGCAAACGTAAAGTATAATTACTCTTTCGCATGGACAAGAAGTACACACAGTAGATGCTACCTATAATTAATGATTCGGTCGCCAGCCTACTTAGGCAATGAGTGAGTTTTTCCTTGTACAAGTGGGTGCCAGTACAAGCATAGTAACACGTAGTAATGATGCGTTATATGGCAAAGTTTGTAACCAGAAAAATCCACTGAACTAAAGCTTTCTCTTTTTGTACTAATTTGGACGAGCTAAATTCACACAACACCACACAGCAATGATTACTACGAACTGCATTCTGTATATTGATCAGACTGGAATCGGGCATAGATTTCCCTAGAATAAGCAGTTTTGAAAGCACACTTGCATTGTCACTATTAACATTGGAAAACAACACTAATACACTTAGGATTAACATAGAACTTAACTTTACTGGTCAAATCTGATCAACACATTTCAAGGTTTGAAAGAATGGACAAGAAAAAGGGGGGGGGGGCCTGAAACTGTTATGGTCGTTATACTGAAACTGTTAAGTACTAAAAGGCAAATTAACACTCAAAATTATCTATTTATGGATAACTACTCTTTTGTCTTACTTCTGAATAATTTAAATGTCATTAGTTCTGTCTCAAATTAATTAAATAACATCGCTAACTCAATTCTAAAAACTCTCTTCCAAGTTAGTCATACTATTGTTCTTTACCAACATTTACAATAACACACAGACTTTTTAGACTTCTTTATAGCATAGATTGATCTACTGATAATTGTTATTAACACTGATTTTAGACTTTCAGTTCAGGATACTCGGGTTGCACAATACAAGGTAAGGATCCTGTCTAGGTCAGTGATCAGGATAAGTCATGGCTAAAGCAATTCTGGTAAAATTCACGTTATTATTGAACAATTAGAAACATTTTCGACACTGGTCCACCCAGATACACTTCTAAAGATGAAATAAATGTTTGACCTGTGCAAGTCGGTGCGACGGTTGGCGAGCAGCGAGGTAGCGGGCAGCACGGCACACATACAAGCGCGGCTAAGGCTCACGCTACATAGGCACTTTCCATCTTCTTAGCGTCGTAATCTTTCCAATTTTGTGCCTCAGAATATAGCCATGCCAAGTAGTCGTCGGAATCGGTGTACCCGAGGCTCAATGGAATCCACTTTTCCTAGGTAGCCGCCTCGGTACAGTACGTGTTCCTCTGACCAATTCACAACTCCGACTCTTACTGTTGCTCGCCTCCGACTGACTGACTGAGCCCGTTGTGCCGAACCGCGCCCAGTGTGCGTTTTCCCGCGCTCGCCTGCCTCCACCTTTTCCCGCTCCCCTACAGGTAGGGTATTCACCACAGGTTTTCTACTACACATATCCTAATGCATTACCTACGTATGGACCAAGTGTTTAAATTACAATTTCCACATTTTACAATAGTTTTAACATTAAGTACACTTTCTTTTGATTATCACATCATTTGAAATCCAACATAAATAATAATATTCATTACAAAAGTTGCTCACTGTGTCTTTAACATGACACGAAAAGAGAAAGAAATAAAATCAAACATTGTTCACCCTAATTTATCGAAATTCATAAAGAAAAAAATTATTATATGTACAGTTGTCGTTACAACAGGACAGCGAATGTTCCACAAAACCGAAGGTGACATCTTGCTCGTAAGAGGACCTCCAAATAGGGTCAACATTGATATAATTTTTATTTTCTGTAGTGCGTGATACGGTATGTCGTTGTTCGACGTTCGCAAGGTCCTTTAAAAATGGTTTGAGATGGTTCATAATGGAAATCGTGACGAGAAACATTAAAAGCAATCACGGCTATGCTCAAGAGCACTGTCATGATGTTGGGAGCGGGCCCGGCGTGGCGCTGCAGGTTATTTCGACAGCTACCGCCCCAGACAGCCGCAACAGTCTCGCAACGCCATCTATAGACGGCGGCATCATTTGAGGCGCAGTGACAGGCAGGCGCTCTAAGAATTTTAAACCACAGGAAGATAAACGAACGCTCTGCCCGAGTAATCTGGAAAACTCGGCCATAGAAGTGAAACAAGGTTCAAATGGTTCAAATGGCTCTGAGCACTATGGGACTGAACATCTGTGATCAGTCCCCTAGAACTTAGAACTACTTAAACCTAACTAACCTAAGGACATCACACACATCCATGCCCGAGGAAGGAATCGAACCTGCGACCGTAGCAGTCGCGCGGTTCCGGACTGAAGCGCCTAGAGCCGCTCGGCCACCACGGCCGGCTCCGTGAAACAAGGAAGGTAACAGTATAACTGTCCAGAAGAGATAATATAATAAAAACTAGACTCAGCTAGTGATAGAGAAGTCAGTAAATGGTTACAAAGAGAAAATTATGCCGAGTGTCTGGGAGAACAAACACCGTGAATGTGAAGTGCCGTTCTTTAAGTAATTTCGTGTGAAATATTGTATCTATACAATGAATTTTAAAACGGGTTATACAATGGTGTTCTATCAGCCTATAAAGACAATGAAACTGACAGGTTCATCGACTTCTGCGTTGTCAACTACATAGAGTGGTATGTAGATCAAATTTATTTCATTTGAAAATAGCGTATTCATTTATTTTTATTAAAAATTATCTGATAGTGACTGCCAATACTTGAAGTACTTGCAGGTGTTACATTTCTTGAGAATTTCAGTTGGCTGGGCTGGCAGTTACACAGCCCGATATGAGATCACAGGGGGTGAAGTTCACCATTAGCTTAACGCAGGTTGCAAAAGGAGTCGCCGACGCCAGGTAGGACTGCGTTCACCGAAGGCTGAGGTTTATTCAGGACAGGGCGATGGCTCGTCTATCGTGAGCCGACACAATGCGGATAGCAGCTAACGTCATGAAACTTCCTGGCAGATTAAAACTGTGTGCCGGTGCGAGACTCGGACTCGGCTAGCTACGTCATGATAGAAAACGTCATGGCTGTCCACATGGCAGCAGAGAATCCTGAGTGAGATGGCTGCCGGTCCCACGTTCCTAAACCGTTTCTCTGTGATGAGGGTATTGTAAGGCGCAGGGATGTTCCAGGAAGGTGGACAACAGTGAGGCTTGAGTGGAGGACGTAGAGAAGACGGGGCTAATTTGCCAGTGGGACAACGTTATACCAGTGGACCCGATGCTCGTGAAAGCTCTTTATTGTAAGAAAACGGAACGCCTACAGCCAGCCTTATGATCTTTTTTTAATATGTAGCTACGTGTTTCGGGGCTCCAATGCGCCATATTCAGGCATTTACTTACACTACTGGCCTTTAAAATTGCTACACCACGAAGATGACATGCTACTGACGCTAAATTCAACCGACAAGAAGAAGATGCTGAGATATGCAAATGATTACCTTTTCAGAGCAGTCACACAAGGTTGACGCCGGTGGCGTCACCTACAACGTGCTAACATGAGGAGAGATTCTAATGTGCGTCTCCGCGATGTCGCCAAACACGGATGCAACCTTCATGATGCTCTAAACAGAACATAGATTCATCCGAAAAATGACGTTTTGCCATTCGTGCACCCAGGTTCGTCGTTGAGTACACCATCGCAGGCGCTCCTGTCTGTGATGGCGCGTCAAGGGTAACCGCAGCCACGGTCTCCCAGCTGATAGTCGATGCTGCTGCAAACGTCGTCGAACTCATCGTGCAGATAGTTGCGGTCTTGCGAACGTAGCCATCTGTTGACTCAGGGATCGAGACGTGGCTGCACGATCCGTTACAGCCATGTGGATAAGATGCCTGTCATCTCGACCGCTAGTGATACGAGTTCGTTGGGATCCAGTACGGCGTTCCGCATTACCCTCCAGAACCCACCGATTCCATATTCCGCTAACAGTCATTGGAACTCGACTAATGCGAGCAGCAATTCACGATACGATAAACCACAATCGATATACGCTACAATCCGACCTTTATCAAAGTCGGAAACGTGATGGTACGCATTTCTCCTCCTTACACGAGGCATCACAACAACGTTTCACCAGGCAACGCCGGTCAACCACTGTTTGTGTATGAGATATCGGTTGGAAACTTTCCTCATGTAAGCACGTTGTAGGTGTTGCCACCGGCGCCAACCTTGTCTGAATGCTCTGAAAAGCTAATCATTTGAATATCACAGCATCTTCTTACTGTCGGTTAAATTTCGCGTCTGTAGTACGTCATCTTCGTAGTGTAGCAATTTTAATGGCCACTAGTGTACCAACTCACAAGATTCCTGAATGAATCACAAGTTTAATTACAAGATCCGTGCTGAATGAACAGAAAAACCACAAAGTACGGAACGTATCCACTGTTGTAACAATATTTTAAACAATTTTTTGTTTGTAGAATCACGCGCAGTATGCGTACCAATAAAAACCGGCTTGCTTTATGGCACGACATTCACCGTAGCACACTCTGCATGCAACAAACAATATTCATTTAGCATAGCGCCGCGTGCAATAGCCACAACAATCCGCAATTCTACGTTCACAACTTCCGGCTGAATTTATGACAGCAGACTTCACTTAATGCGTCTTTCAGTATAACATTGTGACTCCATTAATACTCATGGTCGTTAGAGTACCAACACCACTCAAAAACACTTTGGCTGTGCTCCTTACCGCTACAGTCTGGAACCGCGCGACCGCTACGGTCGCAGGTTCGAATCCTGCCTCGGGCATGGATGTGTGTGATGTCCGTAGGTTAGTTAGGTTTAAGTCGTTCTAAGTCTAGGGGACTGATGACCTAGGAAGTTAAGCCCCATAGTGCTCAGAGCCATTTTTGTGCTCCTTGCAATCAACTGAAGGTGTTCTGCACCTTCATGTCATGTTGCGTGTGCGACCGGGGAAAACAGCAGCGACTCATACAAGTTGCTGTCCACACAGGATTGCACTACCATCATAGACGGCCTCCATGGCGTGTCGATGCGCACGCCGGCTCGGCACAGAACAGACAGTATACAGAAAGCAAAGCAGAGGGCGGCTCCTTTGACTTGTGTGAAGTCATACGTTGCGCTCGACGCCGTATTAAAACCGAGTAAACGGGAAACGATAGGTGCTTAATACTGATCTCGAAGACGACATTATTACGAAACGTTACTGACTAAATGAAACTTTTACGACAGGAACCAGCAATGGAACGCCGTATTTTATATTACTAGTTAAAAACTTATCACATGAGTTTTTAAATAAATTACTTTTCACATCTGCAATCTCTGAATTGCCACTACTTTTAACTTCAGGTAGCAACGAAGGTACTTTGATTTGTAAATATCATTTCTTTCTTTGCAGCAATTTCATTTTACTCCCTAATTTTTTTTCATTTCAGTGAGTGTGAGTTGATAAATCAGCTTGCCCTCCAACAGAAATAGCTGTTACTGAACACTCTGCAAGAGTTTCAGTATCTGTGTCAGTGCTGGAATTTTCATTCACGATGGCCAAATTCATAGGTATTACTTTAAATAAAATGTCGTGCTACTAGGGCCTATCGTAGGGTAGACAGTGCGCCGGGTGCAAGTCTTTCAATGTGACACCACTTCGGCGAATTGCGCGTCGATGGGGAAGAAATGATGATGATTAGGACAACACAACACGCAGTCCCCGAGCGGAGAAAATCCTCCGACCCAGCCGGGAATTGTCCCGGGCCTTTGGCATTGACATTCTGTCGTGCTGACCACTCAGCTACCGGGGGCGGACGTCACTTTAAGTGAAACCAGTTTGCCGATTGAAACTTAATTTGCGCAAATGTTTTAAATCAGACCTGTAAGTTCACACTAACATATTACGTAATGTGAATCATATTCGTTTAATGCAGGAAGACTGATAAGTCTGTAAAAGAAAATTTTGTTCAAATGGTTCTGAGCACTATGGGACTTATCATCTGAGGTCATCAGTCCCCTACAACTTACAACTACTTAAACCTAACTAACCTAAGGACATCACACACATCCATGCCCGAGGCAGGATTCGAACCGGCGACCATTGGGATGGCGCGGTTCCAGACTGAAGCGCCTAGAACCGCTCGGCCACACCGGCCGGCCGAAAAGTTTGTCAAATATTTCGTAAACATCAGCTTCTCCGTTATACTATTGTTGGAAGAGAGAGTCTTCTTCTTCTTCTTCTTCTTCTTCTTCTTCATCGTCTTCTTCCAGCAATAAGTGCTACAACAAATTGCATCGTTAGTTTGAGAAACGTGGATTTGCTTCTACGAATTGTCCATGACTGACAAGGAGGACCGCTTTTACTCGTCGTCACCGATTTCCTCTGAATGGCCAGAAATCAAAGCGACAGAAGGCGTTGCACTTAGAAAAAATAACAGCAATTTTGGCCTGGGGTTTGGCGAAGCGTGACCAATTCATGTTAGCGTACTTTCGAGGGTGCGGTTGACGCACGGGCAAGAATAGAGGGTCACTGGGTCGAGACGCTATTAGGAAACTATTTTACGTCTCTCTAATTGTTACCTTACTTACATTGAGAATAAACCGACAAAATTCTCAATATATTGTACATATCAATATTTTTATTTCATAAAAGGCATGAAAAGGTAAGGCGACGGCAAAATATAGGAATATCGTCATTAGTACACAAAAATCGGGAAACTTGTAATAGCACTATACAAATAATTTTTGACTGATGTGTTTAAGCCCTACATACTGGACAACAGCTTTCGTCTGGTAACTGACTCGTGGGAAGGTCAAACAAATCCGTAAATGTACCACGGAACCTGTAATATCAACAAGGATTGCCACTGTACTGTGTCAAATAGATTTTCAAAATAGTCCAAACGTGCGCAGCCTGTTTGAATTGTAAGGTAAGGACTTTGATGAGAAACCTTCAAAACTGCTCTTATCTCGTCGAGAGGGAAAATGAAATCACATCCAGAGAAGGCGGCATCAAAATGTATTCTACCGTACATCACCGGCTACCTTCGACAATGTTTAGCGACATGATGCGTTAGGTGTGGTTTTCTGCCACACTGTGCAATGACAGAGAAACTTTTATGAATTTAAGCCAAATACCATAACCGATGTGACGGTGTTAACACTGAAAATCAGTAAAGGATCGGCACCTGCTAAGTTCGACGACTACTCACAACCATTTAGAAGGCCCGCCGCAGAGTGGAAACATCGGAAGTGTTGCAGCTGTATCAGGTGAATGCTGATGACATCTTAAGCTGCTTAATAACAATGGACGAGGGCTGAACGTGTCATAATGATGAGTCCGAGACAAAGACATAAATCGAGCAGTGGAAACCACAGAACTGACCAACACCGATGTAGACTAAAACCAAATCATCATCTTTCAGTCCGCAGCTCGTGGTCGTGCGGTAGCGTTCTCGCTTCCCGCGCCCGGGTTCCCGGGTTCGATTCCCGGCGGGGTCAGGGATTTTCTCTACCTCGTGATGACTGGGTGTTGTGTGATGTCCTTAGGTTAGTTAGGTTTAAGTAGTTCTAAGTTCTAGGGGACTGATGACCACAGATGTTAAGTCCCATAGTGCTCAGAGCCATCATCTGGCAAGGTGATGCTGTGTTTTGGACTCCCATGGTATCCCGCCAAGAGACAATGCTAATGCAGTAAACAGCTGCAGCAGCGTTCTACTGAAACCTCCTGACGACGTTACTGCAATCTGCCAAAACGGGGCGTGGCGAAATATTCTCGGAGGAAATGCTTATTTCCCACGAAAAGGTCCTTCCTAGTTACGCACGAGACATCCTGACACAAGCAGCCATTTTGGGTTATACAATTTTTCCCCGCCCTCTGTGTTCACCTGATATGGCATCCACAGTATACTTCCTGTTTTCTCGCATGAAGTAAACATTGCGTTGCAAGTCTTTCCAGGACGAGTTAGTTTTCGAGGTGCAACATTTTCTGTACAGTCAAATTGGGGATTTATATTACCAATGTCGGCACCAGTTCATCCATCTTTCTGAGAAAATTGTCTCATTAAATGGTGAATATACAGGGTGAGCCGGCCGGAGTGGCCGAAAGGTTCTAGGCGCTTCAGTCTGGAACCGCGCGACCGCCACGGTCATAGGTTCGAATCCTGCTTCGGGCAAGGACGTGTGTGATGTCCTTAGGTTAGTTAGGTTTAAGTAGGCTCTGAGCAATATGGGACTTCACATCTGTGGTCATCAGTCGCCTAGAACTTAGAACTACTTAAACCTAACTAGACTAAGGACATCACACACATCCACGCCCGAGGCAGGATTCGAACCTGCGACCGTAGCGGTCGCGCGGTTCCGTACTGAGCGCCTAGAACCGCTAGACCACCGCGGCCGGCTAGGTTTAAGTAGTTCTAAGTTCTAAGGGACTGATGACTTCAAAAGCTAAGTCCCATAGTGCTTTGAACCATCTGAACCATTTATAAAGGTTGATTCTGCTACCCCTCCCTAGGGGTTTTATGCAACCGGGAACGCGTTCAAATACCACTCACAAGATTTTCCCATTCCTCGCTCGCTACGTGCGAACTACACCGAAGGGCCAAAGAAACTCGTGTAGGCATGCGTATTCAAATATAGAGATATGTAAACAGGCAGAATACGGCGCTGCAGTCGGCAACGCATGTATAAGACTAGTAGTGTCTGGCTCAGTCGTTAGATCGGATCAATGGGACACAGCATCTCCGAGGTAACGATGAATAGGGGATTTTCGCGTACGACCATTTCACTAGTGTACCGTGAATATCAGGAATACGGTAAAACATCAAACCTCCGACATCGCTGCGGGAACGGGACCAACGACGACTGAAGAGAATCGTTCAGCGTGACGGAAGGGCATCCCTTGCGCAAATTTGTGCAGTTTTCAATGCTGGGCCATCAACAAGTGTCAGTTGTTGTTGTTGTTGTTGCAGTCTTCAGTCCTGAGACTGGTTTGATGCAGCTCTCCATGCTACTCTATCCTGTGCAAGCTTCTTCATCTCCCAGTACCTACTGCAGCCTACATCCTTCTGAATCTGCTTAGTGTATTCATCTCTTGGTCTCCCTCTACGATTTTTACCATCCACGCTGCCCTCCAATAGTAAATTGGTGATCCCTCTATGTCTCAGAACATGTCCTACCAACCGATCCCTTCTTCTAGTCAAGTTGTGCCACATGCTCCTCTTCTCCCCAATTCTATTCAATACCTCCTCATTAGTTATGTGATCTACCCATCTAATCTTCAGCATTCTTCTGTAGCACCACATTTCGAAAGCTTCTATTCACTTCTTGTCCAAACTATTTATCGTGCGTGTTTAACTTCCATACATGGCTACACTCCATACAAATACTTTCAGAAACGACTTCCTGACATTTAAATATATACTCGACGTTAACAAATTGGCCCTGTATTTGGGAGAAAAAAAACTCCATTGCTCATTCAGCATTCCATCGATGCACAGCCCTGCGGGATATATGGTGTCAGTGTGCGGTCTAATTCAACGAAACATCATCGTTATCGGCCTTCGGAGCCGAAGGCCCACTCATGAACCCTTCATGACTGCGTGACGCAAAGCTTTACGCCTCGTCTGGGCCCATCAACACCAAAATTAGACTGTTGATGACTGGTAACCTATTACCTGGCCGGACGAGTCTCGTTTAAAATTGCATCGAGGGGATGGACGAGTGCGGGTATGGAGGCAACCAAATGAATCCATCGACCTAAATGTCAGCAGGGGAATGTGTATGGCGTGTGCAGCTGGATTCATGTGGTACCCCTGATACGTCTAGATTCGACTCTGACAGGTGAGACGTACGTAAGCATACTGTCTGATCACCAGCATCCATTCATGTCCATTGTGCATTCCGACGGACTTGGATAATTCCAGCAGGACAATACTGGACACCATACGTCCAGAATTGCTATAGAGTGGCTCCAGGGATACTCTTCTGAGTTTAAACGCATCCGTTGGCCACCAAAAGCCCCAGATATTAACATTATTGAGCATATCTGGGATGCAACGTGCTATTCAGAAAAGATCTCCACCCTTTCGTACTCTTATGGATCTATGCACAGCCCTGCGGGATATATGGTGTCAGTTCCCTCTAGAAGTACCTGTGACATTAGTCGATTCCATGCCACATCGCGTTGCGGCACTTCTGCGTGTTCGCGGGGTCCTACACGATACTAGGCAGGTGTACCAGTTTCTTTCGCTCTTCAATGTATCAGTCATGAAGAAAAAAGGAAGAGTAAATTTCTGTAGGAAATTCCGTGTTGTTTGTTCCCTAGAGGCTGTCGTTTTCGAATTACTGAAGAAAAACGTACTGAAGCGTCTTTCAAACGTGTTTTTCTTGAATAACGTGAAAACTGTAACCTCCAGCGGGAACGCATCCCAGTACACATTTTCTCTACTTTACGTTTCGAAGGAAACTGTTGTGTCAGTGTTTTATGTAGGACTAATAGCTTCGTATAGTGGGCGAGTTATTATGACAATTTTGCAAGTGGTTTTTGAGGGAATGCTGAATGAGCAATCGAGTGTTTTTTCTCCCAAATACAGGGCCAGGTTGTTTAATAAAAGAGCTAAATTTCATTTTGTTTATTTTTACTGTACAACACTAATCTGATCACATATTCTTACCAAGCAGTTACTTAATAATAAAAAAGACTAATAATACATTGTTCATTCAGTTCGCAAAATAAATCACTACATAATTCGACGCATTACGCAGATATTGTATCATAATGTAACACCGCATACACTATCAAGTACATCAGCTGATATCAACGATATGATGGGTTGTTTTGTTCGCGATTGTGTACCACAATAACATACAAAGTTTAGCATATTCCCATACTGTTATCAAATGCTACGGTTTTTCTAGGTTTTTATGTCTTTATTGCAGTTGTTTCCTTTCAATGTTTGTCCTCTGCAACCATATACAACTTAATATAGAAAAGTTATTTACTTCAAAATTTTACGACTGAGGATACTTTGGTTAGGCTTAACATTAGGTAATGCTATATGGGACATTTTGTGTGTGTGTTTCTGTGTGTGTGTGTGTGTGTGTGTGTGTGTGTGTGAGAGAGAGAGAGAGAGAGAGAGAGAGAGTGTGTGTGTGGGCAGGGTGGGGTTGGGGGTGTTTATGGGTTCATGTTGTCTGATTGTTCTTTGAGGACAGAGAACAGAGCTCCGTTGCAGAGAACTGTGTATTTATTTATTATTCCTGTTTCTCTGATTTTGGCTTTTTGTATCCGACAGTTTTCTTCTCTTATTACTTTCTGTGGGTGCTGTTGCTGCATAGTCTGCGTTTTGCGGACCCAGTCCAAAGATAAATCTACTTGCAAGTACACATGTAGAGAAGAGCTTTAACCTCAAGATGATTATGTCCCATAGCTCACCAAATTCGTAGTCTGGGTTTTTTAAGTAAAACATTTTTCTATGTTACGTACAGCTTAACGGATAATTTTTGCAAATTTTGAAATTTGTGGTAAGGTCTTATGGGACCAAACTGCTGAGGTCATCGGTCCCTAAGCCTACACACTGCTTAAACTAACTTAAACTAACTTACGCTATGGGCAACACACACATTTATGCCCGAGGGAGGACTCGAACCTCCGACTGGGGTAGCCGCACGGCGCCTCAGTTCGCGTGGCTACCCCACGCGGAAGCTACTTTTTAATTACACTTTTAAGTAAGTTTAAAAAACAAGCTTTTTAACCTTCTATGTGTCTATAGTCATCTTCGGCTGTTAGCGTCCACAGCTACCATCTCTTTTCAAATAGCTTAACGTAATAGGCGCAGCCGGACTTATCAGTTGCTACCATGTCGTACATTGCAGAAATCTGATACGACGTAAGTTTGCACGGTGTAGTGGCGTGCGTGTTGGGTCCGGTGCTAATGAAGCAAGCAGTGCTAATGAAGCAGCAAGCGTGGCAGCCGTCACGAAACGCCGCACCGAGTCCCGGCAACACGAAACCGGCGCGCGGCTGATGGTGTGGCTGCAGTCTGGTCGCACAATGCCGGCGCGCGCGGCTTAATTAAGTCGCACGTGGGGCTTAGCGGCCGCATTGTCCGCTGATCGTCCCCGCGTTCGCCAAACTTCTCCGCGGCTGCCACTGTCCGCCAGGGGGTGAATTACTCGCCACCCGGCAACGAGCCTAAAACTTGCGCTCCGCAACAGAAGCAGCATTTCGCGACGAGACCGCGTGTCACCTCTGATATCTCTGACCACTGAAACCCAATAAATTCCACACATATCATTCATTAAAGAACTAGTCGTTCTAGATTTTTCAGACTAATTTTCAGTTCAATGGTGTGTATTTTGATCTACAATAGAACTTTGTTCCATTTTTTGCACAATATTTCGACGACCATACCAGCTGCCTTCAGGTTCTGCTATTTCAGAGGCGCGCCCGTCACGAATACGAATACCTTTTGCTTGCCAACCACTTCTTCTCAAAATATCACTTGCACCCCAACCATTTTTTTTTTTTTGTCATCAGTCTTCTGACTGGTTTGATGCTGTCCACCAGGAATTCCTCTCTTGAGCCAACCTCTTCATCTCAGAGTAGCACTTGCAACCCACGTCCTTAATTATTTGTAGGATGTATTCCAAACTCTGTCTTCCACTACAGTTTATGCCGGCCGGAGTGGCCGAGCGGTTCTAGACGCTACAGTCTGGAACCGCGTGACCGCTACTGTCGCAGGTTCGAATCCTCCCTCGGGCATGGATGTATGTCATGTCCGTAGGTTACTTAGGTTTAAGTAGGTCTAAGTTCTAGGGGACTTTTGACATCAGAAGTTAAGTCCCATAGTGCTCAGCGCCATTTGAACCATCTACAGTTTTTGCCCTCTACATCTCCCTCTGGTACCATGTCTTAACAGATGTCTTATCATCCTCTCTATTCTCCTTATCAGTGTTTTCTGCATATTTCTATCGCCTTAGATTCCGCGCAGAAATTCCTCATTTCTTACCTTATCTCTCTCTCTCTCTCTCTATTCGTTTAGTCGGTTCCGACTCTTCGTGACCCCATGAACCAAATCACGCCACTTTTTCCTGTCTTGCACTTTCTCCCGTAGACCTTCCAGGTTGGAACACATTGCTTCTGTGATGCCATCGATCCATCTCATCCTCTGACGTCCTCTTCTTCTAGTTACTTCAATCTTCCCCAGCATTAATGTTTTCTCCAGCGAGGCATGCCTTCGCATTATGTGTCCAAAGTAGGTCAGCTTTTGTTTTAAGATTAGACCTTCCAGGGAGAAATCTGCTTTAATTTGCTCCAGTATTGATCTGTTGGTTCTCTTTGCAGTCCATGGAACTCTAAGAAGTTTCCTCCAACACCACAATTCGAAGGAGTCAATTCTTCGCCGTTCAGCCTTTCTAATGGTCCAGGTCTCACATCCATACATCACAACTGGAAAGACCATAGCCCTCACAATACGTATCTTTGTTGCTAGTGTTATATCTCTGGACCTTATAACCTTGTCAAGGTTTGACATCGCCTGTCTACCGAGCAACAGGCGTCTCCGGATTTCATGGCTGCAGTCACCGTCAGCAGAGATCTGGGAACCTAGGTAACTGAATGTGGTCACTACCTCCATGGTTTCTCCTGCTATATCCCACGAATTGGTAGGTGTAGTTGCCATAACTTTCGTTTTCTTCACACTCAGCATAAGACCAGCCTTTTCAATTTCGTCTTTCACCTTCAGTAAGAGTGTTCTCAATTCTTCTTCACTTTCTGCCAACAGGATCGTATCATCCGCGTACCTGAGGTTGTTTACATTTATTCCAGCTATTTTAATTCCTGTTTCTCCTTCATCTAGCCTCGCATTCCTCATGACATGTTCTGCATACAGACTGAATAAGTACGGTGACAGTATGCAGCCTTGCCGGACCCCTTTCTGAATCTTTATCCATTTCGTTGTTCCATACGTAGTTCTCACCGTGGCTTCTTGGTCAAGGTATAAACTCCGTATCAGATGAATGAGGTGATCTGGTACACCCATGTTTTTCAGTACGTTCCATAATTTGTTGTGATCGACGCAGTCAAAGGCTTTGGCGTAGTCAATAAAGCAGAGGTACACATCTTTCTGGAATTCTCTCGCTTTTTCCATAGTCCACCGAATGTTAGCAATTTGATCTCTAGTTCCTCTTCCTTTCCTAAATCCAGTTTGTTCTTCTGGCAGCTCTCGATCTAGATATTGGCGAAGTCTATTTTGTAAGATTTTCAACATAACTTTGCTAGCATGTGAAATAAGTGCGCATTCTTTCTTTTCTTCTTTGGAATGGGGATGAATACTGATCTTTTCCAGTCTTCTGGCCACTGCTGCGTGATCCATATATTTTGACATATTGAGTGCAGCACTTTCTCTGCATCCTTTCCAGTGACTTTAAACAATTCTGCTGGTATTTCATCATGTCCACTAGTTTTGTTATCAGCCATATTTTCAAGGGCCCACTGGATTTCGCTCTCCAAAATATCTGGCTCTAGTTCTAAATTAACATTAACATCAGCAGTAGGAGCCCTGTCATGATGCAGTTCTTTATTGTATAGGTCTTCTACATATTCTGCCCATCTTTCCTTAACATCCTCTGCTTCACTCAGATCTTTCACGTTTATATCTTTTATCATTCCAATTTTTGCCTGGAATTTTCCTTTAATTTCTCTAATTTTCTTATAAAGGTCTGTTGTCTTCCCCATTACGTTACTATCTTCAACTTCCTTGCACTGTTCATTAAAGAATATATTTTTATTTCTTCTAGCTAATTTCTGAAAATCTTTATTTAATTCAAACATAGCTGATCTATCTCCCTTGATTTTAGCTTTCCTTCGTTCTTCTGCAACTTGCAGTGCCTCAACTGATAGCCATCTAGCCTGCTTACTGTTCCCTTTCTTGGGAATGTGTTTTTCTGCAGCCTCCTTGACAGTATTAGCTACTTCTATCCACATCTCTTGCGAGCTTTTGTCCTCCAGCTGTAATACATTAAATCTGTTTTGTACCTCTGCAGCATAGTCGGAAGGTATAGAGTTAAGGTCGTATCTGCAAGTTGGGATACTTTTTGCTACATTCTGAAGTTTCAGCCGAAATTTTGCAATCAGGAGCTCATGATCTGATCCGCAGTCAGCCCCAGGTCTTGTTGTAGCTGACTGAACCGCGCTCTTCCACCTCTGATTACAAAGTATGTAATCAATTTGGTTCCGGTGTTGGCCATCTGGCGAAGTCCAGGTATATAGGCGTCGTTTTGGTAGTTGAAACAGTGTATTAGTAATTATCAATGAATTTTCTTGGCAGAATTCTAGGAGTCTCTGTCCAGCTTCATTTGTTGTACCAAGACCATATTTCCCTGTTATACCTTCTACAGCTTCATTTCCCACTTCTGCATTCCAATCTCCAACTATGAAGACGATATCCTTTTTTGGTGTTGACAGTAGTAATTCTTGTAAATCTCCATATTCTGGTCAATAATTTCCTTTTCAGCATCGGTTGTTGGCGCATAAACTTGAATTACTGTGATGTTGAGGGGCTGACCTTTAAGTCTGATGGACATCATTCTATCATTTTTATATTTGCATCCCATCACAGCTTTTCTCACTTTATCACTAACTATGAAGGCTACTCCATTACTTCTGTTGTTATCGTGCCCAGAATAATACACCATATGGCCATCCGAAGCAAATTCTCCCATGCCAGTCCACCTCATTTCACTTATTCCCAATATGTCGATGTTAATTTTCTCCATTTCTCTTTTCACTATGTCTAGTTTTCCTTGATACATGGATCTTACATTCCATGTTCCTATGCAGTGCTTCTCTTTGCACCATCTTACTCTTCGTGAAGCTCCTCTCAACCTGGTTCCCCCCCGGAGATCCGATCGGGGAACTTGAAACTCCGGAACATTTTGAGCTGAGCGAAGCCATGGGGTTTTCTTGGGATAGTTCAGTGGTGGTTTCCCGTTGCCTTCCACTGTCCTCCAACTCCTATCTGCTCACCGACTCAGTTTTCCGCTGGGGTTGGTTACCCAACCTTCCGCTGAGTTGCTCGGCTTAACAGGGGCACCACGTGTAGGTAGGAAGTTGGAGAATTGAGGTGACAGAGGCTGTGAGATCTCTCTTGCTGAGTTCTTGTAATCGCGTATCACCCCCATTTTATGCCAGAGTCTCATGATGTCTGCAGAGACCCCCCCAGGTCATTTCCTTCATTACCTTATCAGTCCACCTAATTTTCAACAATCGCCTTTGAACCATATCTCAAATGCTTCGATTCTCTTCTGTTTCGCCGGCCATTGTGGCCGAGCGGTTCTAGACACTTCAGTCCGTTACCGCGCTGCTGCTACGGTCGCAGGTTCGAATCCTGCCTCGGGCGTGGATGTGTGTAATGTTCTTAGGTTAGTTAGGTTTAATTAGTTCTAAGTCTAGGGGACTGATGACTTCAGATGTTGAGTCCCATAGTGCTCAGAGCCATTTGAACCATCTTTTCTGTTTCGGTTTTCCCACAGTCCATGTTTCACTCATATGCAATGCTGTACTCCAGACGTACATTCTCAGAAATTTCTTCCTCAAATTAAGGCCGATATTTGATATTAGTAGACTTCTCTCGGCCAGGAATGCCCTTTTTACCATTGGTAGTCTGCTTTTGAGGTCCTCCTCGCTCCACCAGTTTTTGGTTATTTTACTGCCTAGATAGCGGAAATCTTTAACTTCATCTACCTCTTGACCAGCAACCCTGGTGTTAAGTTTCTCGCTGTTCTCATTTCTACTACTTCTCATTACCTTCGTCTTTCTCCGATTTACTCTCAAACCATACTGTGTACACATTAGACTGTTCATTCCGCTCAGCAGATCATTTAATTCTTCTTCACTTCCACTCAGGATAGCAATGTCATCAACGAATGGTATCATTGATATTCTTTCACCCCGAATTTAAATTCCACTCCTGAAACTTTCTTTTATTTTCATCATTGCTCCCTCGATATACAGATTAAACAGGGGGCAAAATACAACATCTTTGTCTTACACCCTTTTTAATACTAGCACTTCGTTCTTGGTCGTGCACTCTTATTATTCCCTCTTGGGAATATTTTGTATGACCCGTCTCTCCCAATAGCTTACACATACTTCCTTCAGAATTTCGAACACCTTGCACCATTTTTCATGGTAGAAGGCTTTTTCCAGGTCTATAAATCCTATGAACGTTCAAAAATGGCTCTGAGCACTATGGGACTTAACTTCTAAGGTCATCAGTCCCCTAGAACTTAGAACTACTTAAATCTAACTAACCCAAGGACATCACACACATCCATGCCCGAGGCAGGATTCGAACCTGCGACTGTAGCGGCCGCGCGGTTCCAGACTGTAGCGCCTTTAACCGCTTGGCCACCACGACCGGCTCCTATGAACGTGTCTTGATTTTTCTTTAGTCTTGCTTAAATTATTAACCGCAACGTCAGAATTCCATCTCTCGCTCCTTTACCTTTCCTAAAGCCCAACTGATCGTCATCTAGCGCATACTCAACTTTCTTTTCTATTCTTCTGTATATTATTCTTGTAATTAACTTGAATGCATGAGTTGTTATGCTCATTGTGCGATAATTCTCGCACTTGTCAGCTCTTGCCGTCTTCGGAATTGTGTGGATGATGCTTTTCCGGAAGTCAGATGGTATGTCACCAAACATTCTGCACCCCAACGTGAATAGTTATTTTGTGCCACTTCCCCCAATGATTTTAGAAATAGTGATGGAATATTGTCAATCCCTTCTGCCTTATTTGATCTTAAGTCCTCCAAAGCTCTTTTAAATTCTGACTCTTATACTGGATCCCCAATCTCTTCTAAATCGACTCTTGTTTCTTATTTTTCCCCCTCATAGAGGCTTTCAATGTATTCTTTGCACCTATCCGCTGTCTCCTCTGCATTCACCAATGGAATTAACGTTGCACTCTTAATGTTACCACACTTGCTTTTAATGGCACCGAAGGTTGTTTTGACTTCCCTGTACGCTGATTCTGTCCTTCCTACAATCATTATTTTTCGATTTCTTCACATAATTCATGCAGCCATTTATTCTTAGCTTCCCTGCTTTTCCTATTTATTTCATTCCTCAGCGACTTGTATTTCTGTATTTCTGAGTTACCCGAAGTATTTTTGTACTTCCTCCTTTCATCAATCGAATGAAGTATTATTTCTGTTACCCATGGTTTCTTCCAATTACCTTCTTTGTATCTATGTTTTTGTTTCCAGTTTCTTTTATGTCTCTTTCCAGAGACGTCCATTCTCCTTCAGCTGTACTGCCTACTGAGCTATTCCTTATTGCTCTATCTACAGCTTTTGCTTCAAGCGTATCTCGTCATTCCTTAGTACTTCTGTATCCCACTTCTTTGTGTATTGGTTCTTCCAAATGTCTTACACTTCAGCCTATTCTTCATCACCTCTATATTGTGTTCTGAGTCTATATATGCTCCTTGGTACGCCTTACAATCCAGTATCTGATTCCTGAATCTCTGTCTGACCATGATGTAATCTAACTGAAACCTTCCCGTATCACCCGGCCTTTTCCACCTATATCTCCTCCTCTTGTGATTCTTGAACAGAGTATTCGCTATTACTAGCTGAATCTTGTTACAGAACTCAATGAGTCTTCCTCCTCTCTCATTCCTTGTCCCAAGCCCATATACTCTTGTAACCTTTTCTTCTACTCCTTCCCCTACAACTGCATTCCAGTCCCCTATGACTATTAGATATTCATCCCCCTTTGCATACTGTATTACCCATTCAATATCCTCATACACTTTCTCTATCTCTTCATCTTCAACTTGCGACCTCGGTATGTATACCTGAACTATCGTTGTCGGTGTTGCTTTGCTGGCCGGCCGAAGTGGCCGTGCGGTTAAAGGCGCTGCAGTCTGGAACCGCAGGACCGCTACGGTCGCAGGTTCGAATCCTGCCTCGGGCATGGATGTTTGTGATGTCCTTAGGTTAGTTAGGTTTAACTAGTTCTAAGTTCTAGGGGACTAATAACCTCAGCAGTTGAGTCCCATAGTGCTCAGAGCCATTTGAACCATTTTTTTGTTGCTTTGCTGTCGATTGTGATAAGAAGAACCCTGTCACTGAACTGTTGACAGTAACACACTCTCTGCCCCACCTTCCTATTCATAACGAATCCTACTCCCGTTATGCCATTTTCTTCTGCTATTGATATTACCTGTACTCATCTGACCAGAAATCCATGTCTTCTTTCATTTCACTTCACCTATACTTGATCTATACACATTTTAAAATAGAACTGGTGCGATGCTGAGTCAAAACACAAAACAAAACGAACAGGGAAACCAGGACAGGACACGCCGATGCAATGAGATGGGAACACACATAACAAAGAAAAACACTTATCAGAAAAATTTAATTAACCATCACCTTGCAGACGGAAAACAAGATTCAGCATGTTGGCGAAGAGGTCTCGATATCGAGGCATTCGCAAGCATGTCTAATAGGCACTGATCATGTACTGCATGAAGTTCATGTGATCTTCCCCCTCGGCTTCTACAACATAATGAGCGAAGTGTCCCAGCAACGACATAACGGCATGGGTTTCCGACCGTGGAAAGAAAAACGAATCTGGGCTCAATATGATGTCCGTAGTGTACGCAGTCTCAGAGGATCGAGTAAGGAAGGCCAGTTGTGTCCTGATCCAAGACTATTTTGCCATATGACCTCCACAAGGAAAGCGATGTCGTATCGTATCTGGAGACGTACAACGACTACATAAATCCATGTCACTAAGCCCAATAGGGAAAAATCGATCGTTCGTGGGAATCAAGTTATTTACTTCCTTATACCGGGAGGATGCTACGCGCATAGGCAAAATCGAAAGACTGATATTGAACCAAAATGTTGTCCAAGTTGTTTACGGCGATTCTCTTTCAACGAGGTTCGGGCAAGGGACTGCTTCCAACGAGTATTCAGGTTCAAATGGCTCTGAGCACTATGGGACTTAACATCTGTGGTCATCAGTCCCCTAGAACTTAGAACTACTTAAACCTAACTAACCTAAGGACATCACACACATCCATGCCCGAGGCAGGATTCGAACCTGCGACCGTAGCAGTCGCGCGGTTCCGGACTGAGCGCCTAGAACCGCGAGACCACCGCGGCCGGCGAGTATTCAGGAATTTCATGGTGAGGACAGGTCCCCATAAGGTGTCATCCTCTAAATAGCTCACCGCAAGATGGAATGTGTTTTAATTCATAATTAATGCAACCAACATCAAAATGGGGTTCGAAACTAGCAGAACGGACACAGAGAAATACATGAGACGTGAATGTGTGAGTCATCGTGTAAACAATACGACGTACATATTGCATCTGCGTCTTCCTTTGTATATCAAGCAAGTCCAGCCCTCCCCCCCCCCCTCCCCCCAAAGGAACGAGCCTTCGTGATAACCTGATAACCTCATTAACCTCATACTGTAAGCGAAATATATGTATTTTCCATAAGAAATGACCAGTCAATTATTATAGTTTCTTCGCCATTATCGAGGGAAGCAGATAAACTTGGCCCACGCAGTAAGCTGTGCATAATGCGTATGTATCCAGTATTCGGACTCTCTGGAGCAGAGTAAGAGAACGCCTTTCATGCTCCACTATCGCTCCCTGAATTTTTTCCGTAACACCTGGGCGCCGCCATTTTTTGTGGACAACGATCAATGATGATACCGAGAGACGTATCCCGATTCACAGCAGTAGCTCATAGAACAACCACGTCGTCAAAACCTCGCAAGGGAAGAAGCTTGCAGTTACCTTCATTACATTTTGAACCTGAACTCCGACAGGAATCATCGATTACAGCCTTCAGTTGAAGTATCTCAGCAGGATTGCGAAGTAGAACCATCACGTCATCCGCGTATCCACGAACAGCTATAGTCCCTCTGGAAAGCGTCCAACCTGTCAGCTGGGATGCTAGCAATCTAAGTAGGGACTCTAGAGATAACACAAACAAAGTCATTGACAGCGGGGTTCCTTGAGGCACTCCCCTACGGATATTTATTGGGGGCGTCAGTTGGCCATTAATAACCATTGACGCCAAAATACCTGTAAACTGATTTGAGAGCACTCGCCGTGTGTCACAAGTGATACAAACTGCCTCCAGAATTCGAAGCAGAAAGTCGCCATTACCATGATCAAATGCCTTGTCTATGTCTAAAAAAGCAAGGGCACAAGGGACGAACGTTACAGTGGCAACTAAAACCACGTCGCGACACTCGACTGTAGGGGTAAGAATGGTACGACCAGGTACGCAGCTTTGACGTTTTGCAACAATCGTCTCAATCAGAGCCCACATCCTACTGAACTGCTCTCGCCACAGTCTTATAATCAAAGTTTAACAATGTAAGTGGGCGAAAGCTATCAGGGGCAGCCGGTCCAGTGCGTTTCGGGATTAAAACCATTTTTCCCATTTTGAACGAGGTCAGCACTACTCTACCCAGTAACACTTCATTCAAAGGGGAGGTAAAGGTAGCACCCAACAACGGCCAAAAGAGCACGTTAAATTCCATGGGAAGTGAATCTAGACCCGGGGACTTTTAAGAAGGCGATCCCACAATAAGTTTGTAAACTTCCTCGCGCTGAAAAGCAGGTAAGAGCGTAGCATAATGTGCAGGTGTATTTATCGTATCCAAGATGCTGACAAGTGGGTTGTAAAAGGTTTCAGTGGTCTCATCGAGGTCGTAGATGTCTACATAGTACTGGTGAAAGAGATGCACTATATCAGCTTGCGCCATTACGATACGCCCATCATCTGTCGTGAGAGAATGAATACAAGTGGGTCGACGACGGGTCTAATGCCGAAGCAAATGATATAAGAAGCCAGTTCTCCCGTCACCAATGAACGTGGATTCCATCGGGTTTTCAAACCTTTCATTTCTATTCTCTTCAAGGATAACAATTTTGCCTTTACGTGCCTAACATCCGCAATTTGCAGAGGGATGTCATCTGAAGCAACATAAAGTTCACGCAGGATGGACTAGTAATATTGTAAGTAGGCTGTTTAGGTTTTTATGTTGGTAATTCCACGTAGAGATCTGTATTAATATCATTGACTGTGCTGAGTGCAGTCTGTGGCTGGTTGTCATTGTTGGAATATTCGCTATTGTAGTGTCGGGCAGTTGGATGGGAACAGTGCGTAGCGTTGCGCAGTTGTAGGTGAGCCGCCAGCAGTGGTGATGTGGAGAGAGAGAGGCCAGAGTTTTGAGAAGTTACTGTAAGCGAACGATCTGGACGTGTGTCCGCCAGAAAAAGGAAATTTGTAAAGATGAATATCATGAATTGATAGAGATATATATGATGACTTTTGAACACTATTAAGGTAAATACATTGTTTGTTCTCTATCAGAATCTTTCATTTGCTAACTATGCCTATCAGTAGTTAGTGCCTTCAGTAGTTAGAATCTTAAATTTTGGCTGGCAGTTTTGGTGCTCGCTGTATTGCAGTAGTTCGAGTAACGAAGATTTTTGTGAGGTAAGTGATTCATGAAAGGTATAGGTTATTGTTAGTCAGGGCCATTCTTTTGTATGGATTTTTTAAATTATGATTACGTTGAACCAAAAATATTGTGTGTCAGTTTAGTGATGATCAGAATAAGTAAAGAGAAAACTGTTTGAGCACGTGGAGTTTCGTTCAGAAGTTTGAAAGTCAAATAACGTAGAACTTTACCAGCACAGTCATGCTTAATTTTTCAAAGGGGACGTTTCTATATTCGTAAGTTCTACGAACGTCTCGCGCTTTGGGAGCACAGAAACGTATCAAAGTTTGCCCGACCTCGGTTTTGCTAGCTGTGTCCACCAGTCAAGGGTGGAAGACTATTTCCCAGTGGACCGTAGAGCACGCTCCCACACGACTCGCATCACGTCATCGGGAAAGGGGTCAACTAGGTGAGCGACGTTTAATATCCGCGGAAGGCGAAACAGTTTGACTGGTTGCCGTTCAAGATTGCGAGTTGTGATCACGGCGCAGTGATCTGTAAAGGAAGCTGGGATGACTTCAACATTAAGAATACTATTGTTCACGCAGTCTGATAAGTAAAACCAATCTAATCTGCTACTAGAAGACGCAGTAAAGTGGATAAATTTAACTAACGTCGGGCATTTACGTATCCAGACGTCTTTTAGGCCTAAGGAGCTGACCAATTCATGTAATTCATGAGATAAATTAAAATTTGGAGATTCATCAGCAGGACGCAATACACAGTTAAAATCACCACTCAACAGAATATCCGGAGGACTCTTACACAACAGATAAACTATATCCTCTTTATTAGAACAAGAACGATCCACTGCGCGTCCAGTGCCAGAAGGGGCATATGAAAGAACCAAGAAAATATTAAAAAGTTGACAACCTATTCCCCTTCCAGAATCCAACATTTCCACCTTCACGGAAGAATAAGACGCACAAGAATCCTAACTGAACTGACGCAGCGAAGCCAATCGCATTTCTGATTCCACACTATTAACATTTAAGGAAAGGAACGTGTAGGCTTGGGTCATTGGTCACTGCTATACAGGGATGTACGGAAGGTACTGATCAGAATTAGGTAGACAGCTGAGCGTCAAGGTCCACTGTGCAGTACAGAGATGAATCAGACATCGGGGGACCAAAACCCCCATCCTTTTCTCTTAGATTTCTTACGTGCTACCGCACGGTCAGGTTGTGTACGTTGTTTCAATCGTCTGCGTGGCATGGCAGCCTCCCACGGAGGTGTGGGAGGGGTTACAGGCATAGCCTTCTGCCCCTCAGAACAAGTATCACGTACTGCAGGTCCAGTCACTGAGGCGGAAGCATTCTGTGGAACTGCCAGCACAACAGGTGATACTTGGACACTAACTTTATTCTCCTCAAGAGTTGTTGTAGGCGGCAAATTGGGGAAACCGTCGGCGTCTGAAGACGAAGAAGAAGTAGGACATTTCGTTGTCTCAGACTAACGGAGGACACAAAGACGAAGGGGAGGACTCCGCTCCCTCTTCACACACAGGCTGCTCAGGAGGAGCCACTTCGCGAGCAGGAGGGATGCTGGAGGTAACTTCCGCGCCACTCACCGTACCACGGATGTGGGGTATCGTAGCATCGAGAGGAGCAAGGGACACAATCGATGAGGAGGAGGTTGGGACAGAAGGCACAGCCAAATCCTCACCGTCACCATCTTGAGTGCGACGTCGCTTGTTTGTCACTGTTATGAGTTCTATCCTGGGGACAATAGGATTCTGAGCCTGTCGCGGAGGTAAAGGAGGAAATTCAGTTACACGATAATCAGAACTGACTTTTTGTTCATTATGATCAGAAGCAAAAGTAGGTCCGATGTCGGGAGTGGAATGAACAAGAGCAGCAACCGTCAATTTGCGCCTTTGCATTAATGACGGCTTTAATACAAAAGCCCTCCGTGGGCAATTAGACCGAACGTGTCTTCTTTCGTTACACAGGAAGCAGATTCCCTCTTGACTAGTATACATGACACGAACGCGATAACCACAATCTGTGTCGAGTAGACCAACGTTCACGACGGACGTTTTCCACGTTACCATAAGGAGTCCGTATGTCCTTTAGAAATTTGTCATCAGCCTCCGGCGGGAGGTTGAACACTCGAACATTGCTGTAGTTAATTTCAGCATCTGCGAGTGATACAATACTAACAGAATTATCGCGATGCTTGAACAGGACTAGAGAACCATGTTGCGACAATAATCTTTCGATGTGTAGGGGATCCATAAACTTCACTTAAAACACGTAGTCGTCTGCGTGAAACAAACGGTGTGCACCTGATCAGAGTTTACATGAATGGTAGCGACAAGCCAATGGTGGATTTCTAGGGTCCCGTGCTGCATATGATGCGTTGTCTTATCGAAAGTGAATCTCATAGTACCTATTCGTGGAATACACGTGGAAACCATGGTAGCCATAGCGGAGCGGCCGACGCCGCTGCGAGTAGACGAACACAGACAGAGAGTAAGAGCCGAGCGGAGGCGGTACGACTCACTCGGCAGGCAGAACAACGCTATCGAGGAAAACCTTACACAAGAGATGCTGCGGCAAGTGAAATAAACAAGAGCCTTCTCGCTCGGCGCTCGACGCGGAACTGTTAGACCAGCTTGTCCTACTTTTTCTCAGAATTCCAAACACATTCTTTAAGGTCTCTATTTATTGGCAGTCTATTTTCCATTACGAAGCTCAGCGTCAGGACCGTGTGTCCGATGTGTTTACCTTTCATAAAGCCGAACTTTTCGTCAACTAATATATTCTAACTTTCCTTTTCCATTATTTCGTGTTTAATTCGTGTCAGCAGCTTAGACGCGTGAGCTGTTAAGCCGACTGTGTGATGTTGGCTGCACCTATCAGCTTTGCTATCTTCGGAACTGTGCGGACTGACGCTTTTCCGAAAGTCTGATGATGTCACCTGTCTCACATATTGTACACACCAACTTGAATAGTGGTGGGGTTTCGACGTCCACCAATGATTTCAGAAATTCACATGGAGTATTATCTACCCCTACCAAACCTGTTTTAAGTTCTGTTACCGGGTCTTCTATCTCGTCTCACCGACTCCAATTTCTTCTTCTGTCACATCATCGAACACTTCCTTCTCCTCAAAGAAGCAATCGATGTACTCTTTCCACGTATCCGCTCTCCACTCCTTTTTCCGTCTTAACGTTTTGACGTTGCCATAATTGCTATTAATTTCATCGAAGTATGTTTTCTGTTTTCAATACGTGTTACCACTTCTCCCGATGATCATTTCTTTTTCTATTAGTTCAATTATTCCTACAGTCATTTCGCTAGTCTACATTTCACATTTACTTCGTTCCAAAGTAATATATATAAGTTTTGCCCTGTTACTATCTTTGCCAGAATATCTTTGTACTTTCTTCTTTCACACATCACAGAAGTATTACCTCTGTTACTTCAGGGTTCTTCGTAGTTAACTTACTAACGTCTGTCTTTCCAACATTAGTGATTCCTCATGTTACAGATATCCAGTACCCGTCAACTGAACAGCCTACTGAGCTATTCTTTATCAGACTATCCGCATCGCTGGAGATCTTCAAACGTGCTTTATTCTTCGTCAGTGCTTCAGTATTCCAGTTTTGTCCACACTGATGCTTCTGGATCATTCTATGAAACTTCAGTCTTCTTATTATCATTACTAAGCTGTTGTCTCTATCTAAACATGCTTCTGGGTTTGCCTTACAATACAGTATCTGACTTCCGAATCTCTGTCTAATCATGATGTAATCCATCTGGAACCTTCCCTTGTCTCTGGGTCTTTACCAGTTGTTTCTCTTCCTCACGTAAGTCTTAAAGAAAGTATGTGGTAATAACGTCTGAAATTTATTGCATTACTTACTCTTTCTCGTCTCTCATTTCTACCACCTAGCCTACATTCTGCGTAAGCCTTTCTTGTCCTTATTCCTACAACAGCATTCCAATTCATCATGACCACTAGATTTTCATCTACCATTACATACTAAATCAGTCTTTCAACAAGTTGATATACTTATTCTGTCTCTTCATCATCTCCTTCCGACGTAGGTATTCATTACTGAACTACTGCCATCGCCACTGGTTTGCTACCGATTCTGATGAGAACAAAGCTACCACTGAAGAGCTCACAATAGCGCACTCCGCACTACTTTCTTGTTTATAGTTCCGTTAGAAAATTTTTTGCTTCTGTTGATATTACTCTATATTCATATGAACGGAAATGCTTATATTCCCTTTGGCTTGATTGACCCCCACTACACTGAGCTCTAGGATTTCACTCTTCAGGTGTCACTCTTCGGTTTTCCTGATACTGTCAGAACTTCTAACATACAAAGCTCCGACTCGTGTAAATCTCATCATTGATCATTCCGTCTTTTTCTCTTGGCAGTTTCCTCTAAGAGATCTGAATGGGGGATTAGTCCAGAATACTTTGTGGGGACAAGTCATGGGATACCTCCTAACGTTTCGGCGGATCTGCTTTTGCACAGTGTAGTGCAGCAGCTTAACGTGGCATGAACTCAACCAGTCGTTGGGAGTCCCCTGTATAAAATCGAGTCATGCTGCCTCTATAACCATCCGTAACTGTGAAAGTGTTGCCAGAGCAGGATGTTGTGCACGAAACGATCTCTCAACTGTGTCTCATGAAGGTTCGATGGAATTTGCGTCGGCCGATCTGGTTGACCAAACTGTTCTCTCGAAGCTTCCAAAATATTCTAGAAATCAATCACTAACAATTGTGGCTGAGTGACATGGCGCACTGTCATCAATAAAACTTTCATCACTGTTTAGTAACATGAATTCCACGAATGGTTGCAGACGGTCTTAGTTGGTTCAGTTGGGCCAGGGAACTATGTACATTCCATGTAAACACAACCCATATCATTAGTGGCCCGTCAACAACTTGCTAAATGGATCTGCGCCATCCTCGAACCCTATCATCAGCTCTTCACAACTGAAATTAGGTCTATTCTGACCAGTTCACAGTTTTACAATCGTCTAGGATCCGACAGATATGGCCACAAGCCCAGGAGAGGAGCTACAGGCGATGTCGTGCTGTTAACAAAAGTTCTCGTGTCGGTCGTCTGTTGCCATAGCCCATTAACGCCTAAGCCCTGGTCTACAACGGAGCCTTAGCGATAGAGACTTAATATGAATTACAGGATGACCGTTAGTGAACTGTATGAAATAAAATCGTCATAACTTCTCAACGGTTAGCGCTAGGACGTTGGTCGTGGGGCATGATAGGAATTAGTATGCGCATGAATGGTTTGGTTTAGCGAGGAAGCCCATTTTCATTTGGATGGGTTCGCCAATTCGGAAAATTGGCACTTTGGCAACTGAGAATCCGCATTTGGCGATCGAAAAGTCTGTTTACCCTCAACGGATGACTGTAGTGTGCAACATTCAGTCGTGGAATAATCGGTGCGATATTTCTTGGTGGCACAGTGACTATTGCACGGTAAAATGAGGTTTTGGAAGACGATGTCATCCCCATTATCCAGAGTGACCCTGATTTCGACAAGACGTGGTTCATGCAAGACGGAGCTCGACCTCCATCGAAGCAGGAGAGTGTTTGAGGTCCAGGAGGAGAACTTTAGGAACCGCATTCCGGCTCTGGGGTACACAGAGGCCACTGTCATGGGCCTCGATTGGCCGCCATATTCTCCGAATATGAGCACATACGACTCTTCTTTGTGGGGCTATATTAAAGACAAATGTGTACAGCAATAACCCCAAACCATTGCTGAGCTGAAAACAGCCATTCAGGAAGTAATCGACAGCATCGATATCGGCACTTCAGCGGGCCATTCAGAATTTTCCATTTCCTGTGTGCCACATCACTGCCAATGATGGCAAGCATATCGAACATGTCATAAAGTAAATTCGAATATCTGTAGTGTCCTTTATATGTTGAAAAAAGTGTGTGCACGCCGTACTTTGTAATTGATTTACGTATTTTCTCATGTAGTTCAGTAGTTGTCACCCTGTACTTCAGTGGTGTTGTCAAATAACAGTTAACAGCTTTTAATTAAGGTATAAGTTTAAAACTGTGGCAGTAACAGTGCCTTCTGCTGAGATGACATTAACTATCCGTAAAACAATACATTAAACCTCAAGATAATGCTAGTCAAAGGAACTAAATTACTCACCAGGTCAGTTAGACCAGACCTTCAGGAAGCCGATATGCAAGCACCTTAATTACAGTTACCAATACCAGCGACGAGATAGCACGTTGCTCTACAGGGAAGAATGGCGTGGGTAATACGCAAATTTAAACTGAGCTATCGACCAACCGTCACTAGTTGGCTACCGTTAGCTCACAACAGTTCTTCGGCACGTAAAATGGAGTGCACAGCAACTTACAATACTTGAGTAAAACACAAAGAATAAAATACAGTCACCTTAGCAACGAAGTATTGGCATCAGAAGGCAGTCCTGCGCGAATTTACATTTACTGTACTTGCGTCTGAACATTAAAAGACTGCGTGCCAACAACAGGTACTGGTCATCCAGTCATGTGCTTTCAGCCAAAATTAAACAAATGTCACCTGAAAATTGTAAGGACGGAGTTAAAGAAAAACAAAATACTTATAATGTATATTAACAGAGATGAAGGAAAGAAACCTGGGACATATATTGACAGCAAAAATAAAAAAAAAACATCGTAATAAAAGGATACCGTTGTGAGTGGTGGGAGAGGTTCATTGCTAACGTTGAACACGGCACTCAAAGAAGACAGAATATAGCGACTGAACTTACGAAGTACGTAACAGAAATAGGAAAAGATACTACAACCATAAATATAATAACAGAAAACCAATGGATAGACCATTATAGAAATCTATGTCATAATGAAGATAGTGAAGAAACTTATTTTATAAAGACTAATAGTAACTTCGCAATCAAACAGACATAAAAGAATCAAAAACAATCGTAAGCATAACAAAAATACAAACGCTCCTGGACTAGATGGCATTAATGCTGAATTATTCAAACATGGAGCAATCATTTCGGAAATTTGCTTACTTCATTTTTTTGATATATATGTTGGAAGAACTGTTCTGCACCTGGAGAATGGAACGCAGCTAAAGTCGTTTCTATGCTTCAAAAGGGCTATAGGAGAAACACGAGAAATTATATGGGAATAAATCTACTAATGTAAGATATAAAACTTTGGGGAAATTCTTAATCAAAGATTACAAACTATCGCAGATGCAGTAATCCCAGAAGCAAAATCATGCTTCAGGAAAGGAAGTTTATGTAAGGATTATATATTTATAATGATACAAATTATTGAAAGACGTAGCGAATTTGGCTTAGAAACGTGTTTAGCTTTGAAACTTCCTGGCAGATTAAAACTGTGTGCCGGACAGAGACTCGAACTCGGGACCTTTGCCTTTCGCAGGCAATTGCTCTACCATCTGAGCTACACAACCACGACTCACTCCACGTCCACACAGCTTTACTTCCGGCTATACCTCGTCTCCTACTTTCCAAACTTCACAGAAGCTCTCCTGCGAACCTGCAGAACTAGCACTCCTGGAAGAAAGGATATTGCGGAGACATGTCTTAGACACAGCCGGGGAATGTTTCCAGAATGAGATTTTCACTCTGCAGCGCAGTTTGCGCTGGTATGAAACTTCCTGGTGGATTAAAACTGTGTGCCGGAACGCAGGAGAGCTTCTATGAAGTTTGGAAAGTAGGAGACGAGGTACTGGCGGAAGCAAAGCTATGAGGACGTAGCGTGAGTCGTGCTTGGGTAGCTCAGATAGTAGAGCACGTGCCCACGAAAGTCAAATGTCCTGAATTCGAGTCTCAGTCCAGCACACAGTATTAATCTGCCAGGAAGTTTCATATCAGCGCACACTTCGCTGCAGGGTGAAAATATCATTCTAGTATTTAGCGTTTATTGATAATGAGGAAGCCGTTGAGAAGACATAAAGCCTACTTTTGCAAAAAATATTGCAAATAAAAGTGTTTACTAAACATCTTATTTGCAGACTACTATAAAGAGTCTATATGTAAATGCAGAAATAGTTACATTTTCAGGCTCGCCAATGTCAGATGACATTTTAATAAACAAAGGTATTCATCAACGCTGCAGTCTATCACCTGTTTTATTTACTTTATGCATTGACGACCAAGTTATGATGTGGAAATATGAAATATGGTTGGGAACTAAGGCAGGATCTAGCGTACCATTAAATACTCTGTTATATATTGACCAGATCATTATATAGAAAACAGAAGATCGTTTATATAGGTTGACCCAAAATGCGATACGTTACAGTTTAACTATATCAATTTGAATTCACAATAATAATAAATTGGAAAATTTTAGAACAAGTATTCCGTTTCAGTTACCAAGTACATTTTATTGGTTTCAAGTGTGAAAAAGAGATCAGGAGGAAGGTAAATAAATATCAAGGTATCATTGAAACAATTGGAAAGAAAAACAAGAAAGAAACACATATGAGATACTACAAATAGTGGCTGTAGCTATTCTTGTACGTGGTTCCGAATATTGGATATCAACAAATAAAACATCACATATACAGGCAGCAGATGTGAAGTTCATGAGATCTATAAGGGGCTGTAACAAAGTGGATAAACGGAAGAATGAAATTATAAGATTAGATTTAAGAATCTTAACAGTCAGTGATTACACAGAACAGAATAGAATGAAGTGGAAAGATCATATTGGTAGAATGATGGACAACGTCTTGCCGAAAAGATAATGAACTATTGGGCTATTGGGAAGAGAGAGCTAGGTAGATGGCGTAAGAGATGGGTGGATGACGGAAACTACAATTACAACCCCCAGTCCTTATAATTAAATGATGATGTTGAAGAAACTCTTAACGACAGTTTGATACGTCACAATCTACACTCTAAGACAAAAGAATGAAAAATCGAAGCACCATGAAAGAGCTATACGGAAAGGAGAGAAATCGGTAGACGTGCTGTACATGAAGAGACAAGCAAAGGATTACAATTTCGTGTACCTCTGTCCCTCACGCAAGCAGTTATTCTGCATGACATTGATTGACAGAGTTGTTTGGATTCTGGTCGTATGTGAAGTATATTACCGGCAAGAAAAATTCAATGCCTTTTCTGCGCGGCAGCAATGGAGACACTTTTGAAGATAGTGCTGCCAAAGCAGATTCAGTAAACACAGCCTTTGAAATGCCTTCACAAAAGAAGACGAAGAAAATATTCCAGAATTCGAACCAAGAACAGCTGCCAACAAGAGTAACGTAGAAGTAAATATTCTCGGAGTAGTGAAGTAACTTAAACCATTAAATAAAAGCAAGTCTTGAGGTCCAGAGTGTATACCAATTAGGTTCCTTTCAAAATTTGCTGATGCATTAACTCCATACTTAACAATAATACACAACCGTTCGCTCGACGAAAGTCCGTACCCAAAGAGTGGAAAGTTGCACAGGCCACACCACTATTCAAGAAAGGTAGCAGGATTAATCAACTTAATTATAGGCCCATATCACTTACGTCGATATGCAGCAGGATTTTTGAACATATATTGTGTTCGAACATTATGAATTACCAGGAAGAAAACGGTCTATTGACACGGAGTCAGCATGGATTTAGAAAACATGGTTCTTGTGAAACACAACTAACTCTTTATTCACATAAAGTGTTGAGTGCGATTGACACCGTGTTTATGGATTTTCGGAAGGCTTTTGACACTGTACCATACCAGGTGCTTGTAGTGAAATAGCGTGCTTAAGCAATATCGTCTCAGTTATGTGACTGGATTTGTGATTTCCTGTGACAGAGGTAGTAATTGACGGAAAGTCATCGAGTAAAACAGAAGTGATTTCTGGCGTTCCCCTGGGTAGTGTTGTAAGCCCATTGCTGTTCATTATACACGATTTGAGAGACAATCTGAGCAGCCGTCCTAGGTTAGTGGAAGATGAAGCAGCAGTCTTAGGTTGGTGGGAGATGACGCATTCGTTTATCGACTAACAAAGTCTTCATAAGATGAAAACAAATTGAAAAACGTTTTAGAAAAGATATCTGGATGGTGCGAAAATTTGCAGTTGACCCTAAATAGCGACAACTAGGAAGTCATCCACGTGAGTGCTAAAAGGAATCCATTAAACTTCGGTTACATGATACATCTGTCAAATCTAATGGCCTTAAATTCAATTGAATATCTGTGGTTGTTGTTGTGGTCTTCAGTCCTGAGACTGGTTTGATGCAGCTCTCCGTGCTACTCTATCCTGTGCAAGCTTCTTCATCTCCCAGTACCTACTGCAGCCTACATCCTTCTGAATCTGCTTAGTGTATTCATCTCTTGGTCTGCTTCTAAGGAATTTACCCTCCACGCTGCCCCCAGTACTAAATTGGTGATCCCTTGATGCCTCAGAACATGTCCTACCAACCGATCCCTTATTCTAGTCAAGTTGTGCCACAAACTCCTCTTCTCCCCAATTCTATTCAACACCTCCTCATTAGTTATGTGATCTACCCATCTAATCTTCAGCATTCTTCTGTAGCACCACATTTCGAAAGCTTCTATTCTCTTCTTGTCCAAACTATTTATCGTCCATGTTTCACTTCCATACATGGCTACACTCCACACAAATACTTTCAGAAACGACTTACTGACACTTAAATCAATACTCGATGTTAACACATTTCTCTTCTTCAGAAACGCTTTCCTTGCCATTGCCAGTCTACATTTTATATCCTCTTTACTTCGACCATCATCAGTTATTTTGCTCCCCAAATAGCAAACCTCCGTTACTATTTTAAGTGTCTCACTTCCTAATGTAATTTCCTCAGCATCACCCGACTTAATTCGACTAACTAAATATCTATTAATTAAAATTACGAAGAACTTAAAATTGGAAGGAACACATAGAAAATGTTGTGGGGAAGACAAACCAAAGACTGCTTTCTATTGGCAGAAAGAAAATGTAACAGATATACTAAGGAGACTGCCTACACTACGCTTGTCCGTCCTCTTTTAGAATACTGCTGCGCGGTGTGGGATCCTTACCAGATAGGATTGATGGAGTATATCGAAAAAGTTCAAAGAAGGTCAGCACGTTTTGTACTATCGCGTAATATGGGAGAGAGTGTCACTGAAATGATACAGGATTTGGGTTGGACATCATTAAAACACACCAACTTTCTCCTCCGAATGAGAATATGTTTTGTTGACACCGACCTACATAGGGAGGAACAATCACCATAATAAAAAAAACGGAAATCAGAGCTCGTAGGGAAATATATAGGTGTTCGTTCTTTCCGTGCACTGTACGAGATTGGAATACCAAAGAATTGTGAAGGTGTTTCGATGAACCCTCTGCCATGCACTTAAATGTGGTTTGCAAGTATCCATGAATATGTTGATGAGATGATGAGAACAACACGAACACCCAGTCCCCGTTCGGAGAAAATCTCCGACCCCACCGGGAATCGAACTCAACACTCCGGGACCCAGAGGCAGCAACGCTACTAGCCAGACATAGGTTCTCTAAATATCAACGGAATATATGTTCCTCAACATTGTGACGTACAAACATTGTCTGCCACCTCTAGCACTGTTAAGCCAAGTTCACTACAACAGCACAGCAGGGATACTCGCCACACACATATACACACAATCGTAAACATAGGCGCGCGCTTGCACGCACCCACAGATCACTGCTCCAACCCATAAACACCGTCTCTTCATAATCCTTGCACAGGCGCTTACAAACCTATCTTCTCACCACCCGCCCAACCTCAAGGCGCCCCCTCCTCCTTAAGTTGTATTGGAAGGAGGCCGTTAAACAGATGCATCTGATACCCCGTCACCATTCTATTCACTGCCTCTCAAATTAAACTCACTGATATACAACACTAACGCACTTCTGCGTGGCTCGGTCATGGATCAGGAAACTGGTAGGACAACTGAAGCTCGCGGTCTCACACAGCCCTATAAACCGTGGTAGCACTGTAGAGGTTCAGTCTAACAGGACGCGTCCCCGAATAGTAGCTCACAGCGGGTTACCATTCCTATTAGCTACAATTGCTTATAGTGAAATTTAGAAAAGATTGTGTCCGTTCCCACAATGGCACAACGCTGTGTTAGTCTCGCATTGAGCAGTGATCATTAAGTTTTCCTCATCAGTATGTTTTTGTAGCTAATGCCCGGCCGTTGTGGCCAAGCGGTTCTAGACGCATCATTCCGGAACCGCGGTGCTGCTACGGTCGCAGGTTCGAATCCTGCTTCGGGCATGGATGTGTGTGATGTCCTTAGGTTAGTTAGGTTTAAGTAGTTCTAAGTCTAGGGGACTGATGACTTCAGATGTTAAATCCCATAGTGCTCAGAGCCATTTGAACCATTTTTTTAGCTAATGAACAATGAACTCGAAGATATTCACGAGGGCCATGCGCAGATCAAGAATACAATCATTCCCGAGGGCCATATATATTGAATGAAACGTAGCAAACAGACTGAACATCGCAGTAACAACATATTTAGCGGTCTTCAAACGTTTCGCTTCTTTCTTGAGTGCTTCAGTATCCCACTTTTATACACATTCGTTCATTTTATTACCGAAATGTTACCGGACAGAAGCTCTTCTTAATAGCTAATACGTTTTATTTTCTCATAATAGTAAATGGTCGTCACCCAGATAAGGAGTATCGGAATATCGGAATCGGCAGTGCAGTCACTGATGCAGGACAGCCGAACAAAGGGGCGAGGAAGGTAACTGTGAAGAAACAATGAGTAACAGAAGACATACTTAGACTGATTGGCGAAAGCAGGTAGTACAAAAAACTTCAAGGAGTGACAGGAATATACCTCGTAGAAATATAAGTGCCTTTAGAATAAAATAAATAGGATGTTCGGGAAGCGAAAACGAAATGGCATCAGGAAAGATGTTAAGAAGGTGAAAAAGAAGATATCGCTGTGAGTACTGATTCAACCTATAGGAAAGGTAGAGAAAATTTAAGTGAAATTGGAAACAAGAGTGGTACATTATGAGCGTATGAGAATTCTCTCTGTTAAGCCAGAGGAGACAACAAATAATTGGAAAGAGTACAATGAAGGCCTTTATGAAGTGGAGGACTTATCTGACAATGCCAAAAAACAAGAAATTGGAGTCGACATGAAAGACATATAGGAGCTAGTAGTTGAGTCAAAATTTAGGCAAGCGTTGGAAGACTTAAGATCAAAGAAGGCGAAAGAGGTAGATAATATTGGTTCGACGTTTCTAATATCATTGAGAACGTGGCAACCAAACTACTGTTCATGTTTGTGTGCAAATTCTATGAGACTGACGTCATACCATTCTACTTTCAGAAAGATAGGAAGGACACATAAGTGCAAGGACTATCGGATAATCAGATTAACAGCTCATATATCCAAGCTGCTGACAAGAATACCATGCAGAAAGTCTATTAGCTTACGATCGGTTTAGCGTCACGTAAGTGTTGAGTCACCAGTAAGGCAGTAGTCGTTCCGCTTGATAATGGAAAAATGACTGAATAGCGATCTAGACACGCTCCTGGGAAAGTCGACGTAGGAAACGCGTTCGACAATGTAGATGATGCAAGATGTTCCACATTCTGAGGAAAATAGGAATTTGCTGCAGTTAAGGATAATTTATATATAATAGATAAGAGAATGAAGGGGGAACAATAAAACTGGAAGACCATGAACGAAGTGCTCTGATTAAAATGGTTGTACGTCAACGTGCAGTCTTTCACTCCAACTGTTCAATCTACACTTCCAAGCAGCAGTGATGGAAATAAGAAGTTCAGGAGTGGGACTTAAGTCCAATGTAAAAGAATAATAATGATAAAACTCGCTGTAGACATTACTATCCTCAGTGAAAATGAAGAAGAACTATTGGACACGTTTAATGGAATGGTTTAATAATTACAGAAAATGGATGTAGAATAAACTGGGAGAAGACAAATGTAACGAGAAATTTCAGTAATGAGAATAGTGAGAAACGTAACGTCAGATCTGGTAATGACAATGTTGACTAAGTTAACGAAATGTGTTACCTTGGAAAGAGAGCAACCCACGACGAACGAGACGAGATGGACGTAAAAATCAGACTAGCACAGGGAATTTCAAGTCAAGAGAAATCTTGTTAACAAGGGAACTGAATTTCCTGAATGTGGCAGTGATCATTGTATTTTACGAATACAAAAATATAGATCGGTTATTAAAATTGATTTATTTTATTCGACATTTCGGCTACAGTATCGTCACATATGAAGAACTTTACAAATTCTGTGTCAGCATTAAACCTGTGCCTTATCTATTACCACTTCCATGGTACTTGGTGGAACTACAAAGCGTAAAAATTGTAGAAAAAGAATGAGACTGGAATCCACTGGTATCGTATTCTCTCCTCAATATATTTTTTTTTTATTGAAGGCGTAGTTCTATCTCTTCTTCTTTGGCGTACATGTCGATTATTTATAAAATTGATCGTAATATTTAGTTTACATTTTTATAAATCCAATTCCTGCCAGGAGAAACAGTACATACTCCAAACTGTCATGTTACCGTTCGCATTACAAACCTCTTTAATCTAAAATGGTGACCGGTAAGCCTCAAAGGTTTCAATGCAAATTTCGCGTGAAGGTACCGATTACTTGAATGATCACCAAGAACATATTTGAAGTCAAGCTATCAAACGAACTATTTCAATCACTGTTCAGAACTCACTACGTCAAGGAAAGTAAATGTTTTCAGCGATATAACACTTCTCAAATGTAATTCAGGAACGTATCACGAATCGGAATCTCGTTTACTATATGTTCCGTGGTGCGTCAATTTTCAAAATAGTCCGTTACTAACTTCAAATTTTCAGTAGTCATCACCAGATTAAAGTAGAAGTTCTCTCCTTACAATACAGAATCAGTCGAAGCCTTTAAAACTGTCTTGCAAGAAGTACAACTTCAGTATGGTTCAGCAGTAGACGTAGTTGACAAACATTTAATTAACTTCAGTTTCCTTAAAAACGTTGATAACATAAGAGGGGCGTTCTGTTTATGATGGGGGTTTCTGTTTGAAAAGTGCGGAATTTGTCGTGAGACATCGTGGAATATAAAATATGGCGTTTCAGTCTTCGATCGCTATTCTTTATTTTCAGTTACCGGTTTCGGGCTAGCTGCCCATCTTCAGATCTGTTAGACAATGTTAAAAATGTAATTAATAAGAGGGATACAGTTAGTGATAAAAATATCTTAGTTTACAAAAAGAAATTTCGGAACGTATTAAATGCCAACATACCATATGTTGTAGTTACAGAGTAACTTGTCCGTACAGAACACAAAGTTCACTGTCATAAGTAAAGTAATTTCAAGCTGTTAAAACATTATATCGCAATATTTAAGAGTAACCTGATTGGTAACAGTAAAAAGTGCCCTATACCTATAACAATTGTGCATCTGTTATTTCGCCGTATATATTAATGGCGAATATTCTTTTTAATAAAACAATTTTTAAGGTAATAACATATGAATAATCTTTTTGAGTGGACCATGAAACGAAAAAAATTTTACATTAATTTAAAATTTCTTTATAGAGAAAAGTAAAATATAATTAAAATGTAGATATTCTTCCGAAAATGTGCGTTTGCTCTTCTTTGTTTTTGATTGGTGGTGGAGTGGATTTCCCTACGTCAGAACGTATACAACGCCACGCCGAGTTGTCTTGCGCCGCGCCCAATTCACCTCGCCGCCAGTACGCTGAGGGCCGCTCCGCTGTAGCTGTCTCTCACTGGGGCGTGCTGTTGCATTCAAGAGTAAGCCTAAAACAGGTCTTTAAAAATCTCATAATAATTCCTGAGCATAAAATCACTTTGCTCATTAAGTAGTCGGCCTGGGGTTTTTCTTTGATGTGCGTATATTTCAATCTCTTCGAGCACGTTGAGATAGAGACTTTTTGGAGCTTTATGTAGCACCTCCATTTGTTCATTTATATTACTCACTTCATGTCTACTCTCTTTTACATGTGTTCCAAATGCTGTTCGATTGCTATGACTGCAATGTTCCCTGTATCGAATTTCAAAATTCCGCCCTGTTTGTCCTATATAATAACTGTCACATTCAGCACATTTAATCTTATATACTCCGGAATTATTGTATTTCATTTGTTTCGCCGTTGCTGGTTTATGTCTTAATCTATGTGCCATTTGCCCTTCGTTCTGAAATGCCACTGCGATGTTTTTTGGAAAGCATTTAGCAATTCCTTCCGACACACGCCCTTTGTATGTCAGGGTGACAAACTTCTTCTTAACTTTAATTTTCCTAGAATCGCTACTGATGCCCGCGGATTTGTTTTTGATCTTGTTAAACATACGTGTAACATCTCTTATTAATTACATTTTAACATTGTCTAACAGATCTGAAGATGGGCAGCTAGCCCTAAACCGGTAATTGAAAATAAAGAATAGCGATCGAAGACTGAAACGCCATATTTTATTTAATGAACGATCGCGGAGTACCCAGTGAGACAACCATGTCTAGTTTTGATATCGTGGAATATTCCAGCTTCAGCCACCATAGTTTCATGAAGTTCCGATAGGTGGCGGCGCAGTAAGGAGCCCTTCTACATCTACATCTACATCTACATTCATACTCCGCAAGCCACCCAACGGTGTGTGGCGGAGGGCACCTTACGTGCCACTGTCATTACCTCCCTTTCCTGTTCCAGTCGCGTATGGTTCGCGGGAAGAACGACTGTCTGAAAGCCTCCGTGCGCGCTCTAATCTCTCTAATTTTACATTCGTGATCTCCTCGGGAGGTATAAGTAGGGGGAAGCAATATACTCGATACCTCATCCAGAAACGCACCCTCTCGAAACCTGGCGAGCAAGCTACACCGCGATGCAGAGCGCCTCTCTTGCAGAGTCTGCCACTTGAGTTTATTAAACATCTCCGTAACACTATCACGGTTACCAAATAACCCTGTGACGAAACGCGCCGCTCTTCTTTGGATCTTCTCTATCTCCTCCGTCAACCCGATCTGGTACGGATCCCACACTGATGAGCAATACTCAAGTATAGGTCGAACGAGTGTTTCGTAAGCCACCTCCTTTGTTGCTGGACTACATTTTCTAAGCACTCTCCCAATGAATCTCAACCTGGTACCCGCCTTACCAACAATTAATTTTATATGATCATTCCACTTCAAATCGTTCCGCACGCATACTGCCAGATATTTTACAGAAGTAACTGCTACCAGTGTTTGTTCCGCTATCATATAATCATACAATAAAGGATCCTTCTTTCTATGTATTCGCAATACATTACATTTGTCTATGTTAAGGGACAGTTGCCACTCCCTGCACCAAGTGCCTATCCGCTGCAGATCTTCCTGCATTTCTCTACAATTTTCTAATGCTGCAACTTCTCTGTATACTACAGCATCATCCGCGAAAAGCCGCATGGAACTTCCGACACTATCTACTAGGTCATTTATATATATTGTGAAAAGCAATGGTCCCATAACACTCCCCTGTGGCACGCCAGAGGTTACCTTAACGTCTGTAGACGTCTCTCCATTGATAACATGCTGTGTTCTGTTTGCTAAAAACTCTTCAATCCAGCCACACAGCTGGTCTGATATTCCGTAGGCTCTTTGTTTATCAGGCGACAGTGCGGAACTGTATCGAACGCCTTCCGGAAGTCAAGAGAAATAGCATCTATCTGGGAGCCTTTATTTAATATTTTCTGGGTCTCATGAACAAATAACGCGAGTTGGGTCTCACACGATCGCTGTTTCCGGAATCCATGTTGATTCCTACATAGTAGATTCTGGGTTTCCAAAAACGACATGATACTCGAGCAAAAAACATGTTCTAAAATTCTACAACAGATCGACGTCAGAGATATAGGTCTATAGTTTTGCGCATCTGCTTGACGACCCTTCTTGAAGACTGGGACTACCTGTGCTCTTTTCCAATGATTTGGAACCCTCCGTTCCTCTAGAGACTTGCGGTACACGGCTGTTAGAAGGGGGGCAAGTTCTTTCGCGTGACGTCTGTAACGGATGTGCGTTACAGACAGAGAGCTGTCATTGAGTTTCTTCTGACGGAAAATCAGAGCATCGCAGATGTTCATAGATGCTTGAGCAGTGTCTACGGAGACCTGGTAGCGAATAAAAGCACGGTGTGTCACTGGGCGAGGCACCATCGCAAACAGGTCGCCCGATCTCGCAGGTGGCGGCCGACCGCAAACAGATGTGACTCGTACACTGTGTTCGTCGCCACGAAAGTACAAACGGACTTCTCGTTCTTAATGACAGCGCAAGATCTCACACAAGTCAGCGTGCCCGAGAGGAGCTGCAAAACCGTCATTGCACAATTGTTCTTCATGCACTCTGCTGGCATGTCACCCACTCTCCTGCTTCGGTATGTTTCGGTCAATGAAGGATGCACTCCGCGGGAAGCAGTGCGTGGATGATGGCGATGTTAACTGAAGCAGCAAGACGTTGACTGCGACGTCGACCAGTCGAATGGTCCCATGCGGGCATGGGGGCCGTCACACGAAATGGAGATTCAGTTAAGAAATAGGATGTTACAGCCAAAAGACTGAGGAATAATGCGGTTTATTGGAACCCTGAATAAAACCAAACTACACTCCTGGAAATGGAAAAAAAAAACACATTGACACCGGTGTGTCAGACCCACCATACTTGCTCCGGACACTGCGAGAGGGCTGTACAAGCAATGATCACACGCACGGCACAGCGGACACACCAGGAACCGCGGTGTTGGCCGTCGAATGGCGCTAGCTGCGCAGCATTTGTGCACCGCCGCCGTCAGTGTCAGCCAGTTTGCCGTGGCATATGGCGCTCCATCGCAGTCTTTAACACTGGTAGCATGCCGCGACAGTGTGGACGTGAACCGTATGTGCAGTTGACGGACTTTGAGCGAGGGCGTATAGTGGGCATGCGGGAGGCCGGGTGGACGTACCGCCGAATTGCTCAACACGTGAGGCGTGAGGTCTCCACAGTACATCGATGTTGTCGCCAGTGGTCGGCGGAAGGTGCACGTGCCCGTCGACCTGGGACCGGACCGCAGCGACGCACGGATGCACGCCAAGACCGTAGGATCCTACGCAGTGCCGTAGGGGACCGCACCGCCACTTCCCAGCCAATTAGGGACACTGTTGTTCCTGGGGTATCGGCGAGGACCATTCGCAACCGTCTCCATGACGCTGGGCTACGGTCCCGCACACCGTTAGGCCGTCTTCCGCTCACGCCCCAACATTGTGCAGCCCGCCTCCAGTGGTGTCGCGACAGGCGTGAATAGAGGGACGAATGGAGACGTGTCGTCTTCGGCGATGAGAGTCGCTTCTGCCTTGGTGCCAATGATGGTCGTATGCGTGTTTGGCGCCGTGCAGGTGAGCGCCACAATCAGGACTGCATACGACCGAGGCACACAGGGCCAACACCCGGCATCATGGTGTGGGGAGCGATCTCCTACACTGGCCGTACACCACTGGTGATCGTCGAGGGGACACTGAATAGTGCACGGTACATTGAGCATGTTTGGGACTGGATGAAGCGTCGTCTCACGCGGTCTGCACGTCCAGCACGAACGCTGGTCCAACTGAGGCGCCAGGTGGAAATGGCATGGCAAGCCGTTCCACAGGACTACATCCAGCATCTCTACGATCGTCTCCATGGGAGAATAGCAGCCTGCATTGCTGCAAAAGGTGGATATACACTGCACTAGTGCCGACATTGTGCATGCTCTGTTGCCTGTGTCTATGTGCCTGTGGTTCTGTCAGTGTGATCAGTGATGTATCTGACCCCAGGAATGTGTCAATAAAGTTTCCCCTTCCTGGGACAACGAATTCACGGTGTTCTTATTTCAATTCCGAGGAGTGTATTTCAGAAGAAACGTGTTCCATTACCTAATGAATGCCCCTCGTTCAGTGATCACACAAACTCAAAGCCTTATGCAGAAATGATACATTTTCGTATACTCATTTCAAACATCAGTCACTAAGAATGTACAAAGCTGCTGTCAATGGTGACACGATATTCTCGCCGCCACCGATCGTCGGTCGCTTTTTGACTAGTGACCCGTTGGTGGAACATACGTGCGCGCGCGCGCACACACACACACACACACACACACACAGAGAGAGGGGGGGAGGGAGGGAGGTGGGGATGCTCAGCATTCAGGCGATTGCAGCAGCCCGCAGTAAATCATATTATATTCATCAAATTTACTTTCGAGAGACACGAAGCAATATCAGTTGATCATTCTGAAGACAGCTCTTCGCAGTTTTCGCTAAAGTAATGAAGGGAGTCGTATTTACTTTTCTTGCGCCTTTCGCAGGCTGGTGCTCAAACGCGGAGCAGCTGCGGCCTCCAACAGCTAATACTTGCGTTTATCTTTCTTGCACGTGCCTTAGCCAATTACAAGCAGTTGTATCCCCGTTGATATTATGACAGATTCTGTAAATCATTTTACGTCTTCAGTTCTTACGTCTACAAACTATGGAAAATAGTTAGTGCTTCTGTAGGTAATAGATTATAATTATACCTTTTAATGGAATAATACGAGAGGCTGCTGAAAAGAACTGCCTCCGAAATTTTTTTTTCTTGTCAGAAGTCCTAAAACATTTTCAAAGATAGAAACGTTATTAACATTCTACATTTTTATTGTTAACATTTGCATAGTGATTTCTAAACATAGCCACCCTAGGGGTGAACACATATCTCTCAACAAGAGAGCAGATCGTAGATTACGTGTGTAAATGTCTGAGTTTGTTGACGGAGTCACAACATTACTTCTGCTTTGACAGTTTCATTACTATCAAAGCGAGTCTTCAGTGATGGTCTTTACGTTTTGGAAACACATGAAAATTAGATGCGGACGAGTCGGGACTGTAAGGAGAACGATCGATGACAGTGAAGCCAAGGACTCGGATTGTTACAGATGTTACAGCACTCGTGTGCGTTCTGGCGTTCTTATGCTGAAGGAGACAGTGTTCTGTGTACGGACTATTTCTTCGAAATGGAAACTAAATTACAGTATGCTATCTCTCACTCACCGACATTACACACCACCACGTTAGAAGCTCCGATTCGGAGCCCTCTGCCGGCAAAGCGCTGGAAATGCGCAGTTATTAATGATAAAGATGAGGAATGTTAACAACGTTTGTTTAATTTTAAAAGCTTTAAGAGTTTCCACATCAATTTAGGAGGCATTGCTTTTCAGCATTCCCTCTTGTAGGTGGTATAATAATTCAGATATGTATAAAAGTGACTTAAACTGTTGACGTATGCACATTAAACTGTTTAGTTCGTTTACTGTACCCCTCTTTCCGACAGAGAAGATTACTAGATCGCGGATTTTTATATAGTAAAGAGTGCATTTTAGGTGATTATCCTCTTCCAGTACCTCAATTAGGCTACATGAAACCCAAAATAGGCCCTAAAAACGTATTATGGAGAGAAACTAAACATTATGTAAAATACACTGCGTTTACATTTTACTGTTATTCATTAAAACAAGGAAAATGAAAATATGGTCTGTTGCATATCACAGGGAACATTACACAACTTTAATTTCCAAACTGATTCCAAACTTTCTAGTTTTTCCAAGATAAAAAAAAACATAGTGTACTTACACCCATTTTATGTAGTTGTAGTAGTGTAATATTTACTTTAATACATACTCGGTAAAAGAGTAGTTTCAAATACACTCCTGGAAATTGAAATAAGAACACCGTGAATTCATTGTCCCAGGAAGGGGAAACTTTATTGACACATTCCTGGGGTCAGATACATCACATGATCACACTGACAGAACCACAGGCACATAGACACAGGCAACAGAGCATGCACAATGTCGGCACTAGTACAGTGTATATCCACCTTTCGCAGCAATGCAGGCTGCTATTCTCCCATGGAGACGATCGTAGAGATGCTGGATGTAGTCCTGTGGAACGGCTTGCCATGCCATTTCCACCTGGCGCCTCAGTTGGACCAGCGTTCGTGCTGGACGTGCAGACCGCGTGAGACGACGCTTCATTCAGTCCCAAACATGCTCAATGGGGGACAGATCCGGAGATCTTGCTGGCCAGGGTAGTTGACTTACACCTTCTAGAGCACGTTGGGTGGCACGGGATACATGCGGACGTGCATTGTCCTGTTGGAACAGCAAGTTCCCTTGCCGGTCTAGGAATGGTAGAACGATGGGTTCGATGACGGTTTGGATGTACCGTGCACTATTCAGTGTCCCCTCGACGATCACCAGTGGTGTACGGCCAGTGTAGGAGATCGCTCCCCACACCATGATGCCAGGTGTTGGCCCTGTGTGCCTCGGTCGTATGCAGTCCTGATTGTGGCGCTCACCTGCACGGCGCCAAACACGCATACGACCATCATTGGCACCAAGGCAGAAGCGACTCTCATCGCTGAAGACGACACGTCTCCATTCGTCGCTCCATTCACGCCTGTCGCGACACCACTGGAGGCGGGCTGCACGATGTTGGGGCGTGAGCGGAAGAGGGCCTAACAGTGTGCGGGACCGTAGCCCAGCTTCATGGAGACGGTTGCGAATGGTCCTCGCCGATACCCCAGGAGCAACAGTGTCCCTAATTTGCTGGGAAGTGGCGGTGCGGTCCCCTACGGCACCGCGTAGGATCCTACGGTCTTGGCGTGCATCCGTGCGTCGCTGCGGTCCGGTCCCAGGTCGACGGGCACGTGCACCTTCCGCCGACCACTGGCGACAACATCGATGTACTGTGGAGACCTCACGCCCCACGTGTTGAGCAATTCGGCGGTACGTCCACCCGGCCTCCCGCATGCCCACTATACGCCCTCGCTCGAAGTCCGTCAACTGCACATACGGTTCACGTCCACGCTGTCGCGGCATGCTACCAGTGTTAAAGACTGCGATGGAGCTCCGTATGCCACGGCAAACTGGCTGACACTGACGGCGGCGGTGCACAAATGCTGCGCAGCTAGCGCCATCCGACGGCCAACACCGCGGTTCCTGGTGTGTCCGCTGTGCCGTGCGTGTGATCATTGCTTGTACAGCCCTCTCGCAGTGTCCGGAGCAAGTATGGTGGGTCTGACACACCGGTGTCAATGTGTTCTTTTTTCCACTTTCAGGAGTGTATATACATCATTGTGGGCTTCACAGTTCAGCTATTGTTAATTTATACGCCGAGGAAAGAACTCTTACGTCAATGGATATGATAGTGGATGGAATATATCCCATTCAAAGTAAATGTGGCATTGTGACTGAAATGAGATGAATGTACTTAATTTCTTTGGAAACTAAGGGTTTCGGAGCCGGATACATCGCTGTGACCACAGTAGGAGTACGATTCAGGAATACAGACAAGCGTAGCGTTAGTTCTTAGAAATACTTGATGTCTGAATGGTCCAAAGCATGACTCTGTTACTTCCTGGAAAAATTCTTTCTTTTGTACTGTAGTTCAGAGTCATTGTTGGAGAGCACATTAGCTTGGTTACTGCGGATCGTGACGACAATAGTTATAATGCAATGGAATAATGTCCACTATGCAAATACGAGGGCAGTTCAATAAGTAATGCAACACATTTTTTTTCCTGAAACAGGGGTTGTTTTATTCAGCATTGAAATACACCAGGTTATTCCCCAATCTTTTAGCTACACAACACTATTTTTCAATGTAATCTCCATTCAATGCTACGGCCTTACGCCACCTTGAAATGAGGGCCTGTATGCCTGCACGGTACCATTCCACTGGTCGATGTCGGAGCCAACGTCGTACTGCATCAATAACTTCTTCATCATCCGCGTAGTGCCTCCCACGGATTGCGTCCTTCATTGGGCCAAACATATGGAAATCCGACGGTGCGAGATCGGGGCTGTAGGGTGCATGAGGAAGAACAGTCAAGTTTTTTGAGCTCCTCTCGGGTGCAAAGACTTGTGTGAGGTCTTGCGTTGTCATGAAGAAGGAGAAGTTCGTCCAGATTTTTGTGCCTACGAACACGCTGAAGTCGTTTCTTCAATTTCTGAAGAGTAGCGCAATACACTTCAGAGTTGATCGTTTGACCATGGGGAAGGACATCGAACAGAATAACCCCTTCAGCGTCCCAGAAGACTGTAACCATGACTTTACCGGCTGAGGGTATGGCTTTAAACTTTTTATTGGTAGGGGAGTGGGTGTGGCGCCACTCCATTGATTGCCGTTTTGTTTCAGGTTCGAAGTGATGAACCCATGTTTCATCGCCTGTAACAATCTTTGACAAGAAATTGTCACCCTCAGCCACATGACGAGCAAGCAATTCCGCACAGATGGTTCTCCTTTGCTCTTTATGGTGTTCAGTTAGACAACGAGGGACCCAGCGGGAACAAACCTTTGAATATCCCAACTGGTGAACAATTGTGACAACACTACCAACAGAGATGTCAAGTTGAGCACTGAGTTGTTTGATGGTGATCCGTCGATCATCTCGAACGAGTGTGCTCGCACGCTCCGCCATTGCAGGAGTCACAGCTGTGCACGGCCGGCCCGCACGCGGGAGATCAGACAGTCTTGCTTGATCTTGCGTAGATGATGACACACGCTTTGCCTAACGACTCACCGTGCTTTTGTCCACTGCCAGATCACCGTAGACATTCTGCAAGCGCCTATGAATATCTGAGATGCCCAGGTTTTCCGCCAAAAGAAACTCGATCACTGCCCGTTGTTTGCAACGCACATCCGTTACAGACGCCATTTTAACAGATCCGTACAGTGCTGCCACCTGTCGGAAGTCAATGAAACTATACGAGACGAAACGGGAATGTTTGAAAATATTCCACAAGAAATTTCCGGTTTTTTCAACCAAAATTGGCCGAGAAAAAAAATGTGTTGCATTACTTATTGAACTGCCCTCGTAATATTACTAGTCGGATTTCGTGACAAGAAATTCAGACTCCAAGGATAGATTCATGAAAAATGCAAATGTGCGTATAAAGGCGCTGGGATAGCATGCAACTGATACGTCACCAACCAAATTGCTTCCTAACGTATTTTAAAAGCTGAAACAGACACAACATCTGAACGCACTGTTAGTAGCAGGATTCCTGTTGGATCATTATGAAATAAAAGTATAAGTTCATTTAAATATGACCAGTATTATTTGTGAATTTATAATCAGCAAGAACAACATGTGTCATTACGTGAAGTTGGGCAGAAGAAGATGTGCCGTAGCCAGCAAGGGCCTCAATTATTTTTTAAGATGGAGAACGAAAATCATACCATCGATGGCTGCGTAATCCTTACTTTGAAGTATGAAAACAGATTAACCTATTACAGTGCCCCCTTGAATGGCTGTACCTACGTTTGTTGATAATATTGGAAAAGCCATTCAACTCTATTACTCAGTGGATTCTTTTGATTCGGTATTGTTACACAGTGTTAATCACGTAGTTACATTTGCTTACGTATCCAAGTGTATGGAATGCCTTCTGATTCGAATTAGACAATTAATTCAGATGTTGGAGTATTATTATTCAACACGGATTGTGCAGCTGCGATCCCTGCACAATATCTTGAATATGACACACAAATAATATTTTAGGTTCACCTGCTGCTACGTTATCATACTATTATCCTGAACAGACTTCCCAGGTTATGAATTTACGACAAAAATGACGTACCTAGATGTTATTGTTCATAGTTCTTATTTTGAATGTTTCATATAACCTGTAATGTTTATTACTTTAACCGTTTCCGTAAACAGTAGAGTGGCATGACGGCCAAATGCACATGACAAAAACAATGGAACAAAACATTTACTTCCGTTTCAAAAATAATTTAGAAATCAGTTTGTGATAGCCTGCATCGTAGGACTGGCTCTGTGTTATGATATATGATGACCACGTGCTTTGAACCTAGGGAAATGGTTCAGACGACGTCGACGACTGTGGTAGGGCGCTTCTTAATTATCAGGCTCAAGTCAGGATGGTCATCAGCCACAATAGCAAGCGGCCGGCATATGCTCAGTCTCCCACATATTTCAAGGCTTCCTCAGACGGTTCAGCATTACCAGGTTAAAAGAAATAATTCTACAATAGAATTGTTACTATGTAGAGTATGATATAAACTGGTTATTTTGAAAGTACTCTCCTTAGAACATAGCCTAGAATCTTATTTCATAAATATGAAGAACAAAAGATGTTATTAATATAGTAGATGGATATAGGTTTAGTACGGCGGGAGTTCTTCATTGGTCATGTACACCGAAGCACCAAAGAGACTGGTATAGGCATGTGTATTCAAATACAGAGATATGTAAACAGGCAGATTACGGCGCTAAGGTCTGCAAAGCCCATATACGATAACAAGTGTCTGGCGCTTTTAGTAGCTCGGTTACTGCTGCTACAATGGCTGGTTCTCAATATTTAAGTGAGTTTGAACGTAGTGCTACAGTCGGCGCACGAGCGATGGGACAAAGAATCAATGAGGTAGCAACGAAGTAGGGATTTTCTGGTACGTCCATTTCAAGTGCGTACCTTGAATATCAGGAATCCGATGTACCATCAAATCTCCGACATCTCTGTGGCCTGAAAAAGAACCTGCACGAAAGGGACCAACGCCGACTGAAGAGAATTGTTCAACGTGACACAAGCACAATCCTTCCACATATTGCTGCAGAAATCAGTGCTAGGCCATCAACAAATGTCAGTGTGCGAACCATTCATCGAAACATAATCGATATGGACATTCGGAGCTGAAGGCGCACTCGTGTACGACACGAAGTTTTGCACCTCAACTGGGCCTGTCAACACTGACATTGGACTGTTGATTCCTGGAAACCTGTTGCCTGGTCGGACGAATGTCGTTTCAGATTGTATCGAGCGGATGGACGTGTACGGGTATAGATACAACCTGCATGTCAGCAGGGGACTTCTCAAGCTGATGAAGGCCTGTAATGGTGTGGGGCGTGTGCAGTTGGAGTGATATGGCACCCCTGATACGACTAACAGGTGACACGCACGTAAGCATCCTGTCTGATAACCTGAATACATTCTAGAATGAGATTTTCACTCTGCAGCGGAGTGTGCGCTGATATGAAACTTCCTGGCAGATTAAAACTGTGTGCCCGACCGAGACTCGAACTCGGGACCTTTGCCTTTCGCGGGCAAGTGCTCTACCAACTGAGCTACCGAAGCACGACTCACGCCCGGTACTCACAGCTTTACTTCTGCCAGTACCTCGTCTCCTACCTTCCAAACTTTACAGAAGGTAGGAGACGAGGTACTGGCAGAAGTAAAGCTGTGAGTACCGGGCGTGAGTCGTGCTTCGGTAGCTCAGTTGGTAGAGCACTTGCCCGCGAAAGGCAAAGGTCCCGAGTTCGAGTCTCGGTCGGGCACACAGTTTTAATCTGCCAGGAAGTTTGAATACATTCTGTCCATTGAACATTCCGACTGACTTATGCAATTCCATCCGGAAAATGCGACACTCCACACGTCCAGAATTACTACAGAGTGGCTCCAGGAACACTCTTCTGAGTTTAAACAGTCCCGGTGACCACCAAAGTCATTAGACATGAACGTTACTGACCATATCTGGGATGCTTTGCAACGTGCTGTTCAAGAAGAGATCGTCCCCTGGTCGTAGTCTTACGGATTTATGGACAGCTCTGCAGGATTCACGGTGTCAGTTCCTTCCAGCACTACTTCAGACATTAGTGAGTCCACGCCACGTCGTATTGCGGCACTTCTGCGTGCTCGTGGGGGCCGTACAGATGGTTCAAATGGCTCTGAGCACTATGGGACTTAACATATGAGGTCATCAGTCCCCTAGAACTTAGAACTACTAGCTAACCTAAGGACATCACACATATCCATGCCCGAGGCAGGATTCAAACCTGCGACCGTAGCGGTCGCACGGCCCCAGAATGAAGAGCCTAGAACCGCTCGGCCACACCAGCCGGCGGGGCCGTACAGGATATTAGGCAGGTGTACCAGTTCATTTGATTCTTCAGATTACAAAAAGTTACTTATTTTCTAATACATGGCGTTTCAAACCACTATGTGACGAATGACCTCACAGGGTCTGAATCAACGAACCTTATAGTTTTCAAACACGTACTTCAATTCAATAATGACGACGTGCCAAACATTTTACTGACTCTTAGGACTGGCACCCAACCCACAGACGGTAGGAACATCCCACCAAGTCACTGACTTTTGTGCATCACAACCGTTCAGTATTTACTGTGAGTGTTCGTCAAGTGTGCTACTGGGCGTCACATGTCTCAGCTGGATAAGACTGTCATTTTTCTCTACTGTACCAGTAGCAGATGGCCTTTTGCTGATATCATTTCCGGTACTGCTATCTCCATCATAGAGCATGGACCGGTAGTTTAATTTTGTAATCCACCTTATCATTCACTAACATGGTGTTTGAACTGGCACGGAAATGCCGAAAAAAGTTCCAAGCCCCAGTAATGAATCTCTGACAACTGCAGGTGCAAGTGATAGGAACAGAACGCATATGGAGCGCAGGCGGCCGCAATCACTACGGGCGACTAGCACCGCCAGCACGGACGAGGCATGGAACAACACCAACGACCTGAGACATCGCGGATCGTGCCTCACAGGAGCAGACTTAATCCGGAACACCGGACAGTGGTCTCACAAGGAAACCTCCCCATCGCACCCCACTCAGATTTAGTTGTAAGTTGGCACAGTGGATAGGCCTTGAAAAACGGAACTCAGATCAATCGAGTAAACAGGAAAAAGTTGTGTGGAACTACGAAAAAAATAAGCAAAATATACAAACTGAGCAGTCCATGCGCAAGATAGGCAACATCAAGGGGAGTGTGAGCTAAGGAGCGCCGTGGTCCCGTGGTTAGCGTGAGCGGCTGCGGAACTAGAAGTCCTTGGTTCAAGTCTTCCCTCGAGTCTAAAGTTAAATTTTTTATTTTCAGACAATTATTATCTGTGGTCCGTTATGTTTTCATCACTTTTTTGGGAGTGATTATCACATCCACAAGAAAACCTAAATCGGGCAAGGTAGAAGAATCTTTTTACCCATTCGCCAAGTGTACAAGTTAGGTGGGTCAACAACATATTCGTGTCATGTGACGCACATGCCGTCACCAGTGTCGTATAGAATATATCAGACGTGTTTTCCTGTGGAGGAATCGGTTGACCTAGGGACCTTGCGATCAAATGTTTTCGGTTCCCATTGGAGAGGCACGTCCTTTCGTCTACTAATCGCACGGTTTTTCGGTGCGGTCGCAAAACACAAACACTAGACTCATTACAGTGAATAGAGACGTCAACGAACGAACGGACAGATCATAACTTTGCGAAGATAAAAAAAGTAAACTTTTCACTGGAGGGAGGACCTCTCGTTCCGCAGCCGCTCACGCTAACCACGGGACCATGGCGCTCCTTAGCTCACACTGTCCTTGATGTTGCCTATCTTGCGCATGGACTACTCAGTTTGTATATTTTGCTTACTTTTTCATAGTTCCACACAACTTCTTCCTGTATTCTCGATTGATCTGTGTTCCTTTTTTCAAGGCCTATCCACTATGCCAACTTATAACTAAATCTGAGGGGGGGGGGGGGTGCGATGGGGAGGTTCCCTTGTCAGTAGCAAGACGCTGCTGCAGTGTGAACGGCCGTAACACAGTACACCATAAGCAGCTCGCGACTGCACGGAGCGTGTCTCATCCGCGCAAACCGAGTGCGGAACACCGGCAGACTGACTACACCGGAAAGAGATCCGCAGCGGGCGAGAGACTGCACGGATGGAACTTTTGGGTGCAGACCGAAAGCGAAGCACCATGAGGCGGCTGCCAACAAGGGTGACAGCCGCAGCAGACGCAGAAGGAATAGGGATCAGCTGGAATAGCACGGTAGCGGTCCGAATTGGGAGCATTCGATCCAGAGTGGATGGCAGGTGGAACTCCAAGCACCACCCTGACACAAAACTTGATCCTGGTCTGCCAGACAAACAGTCTCAGAGAACACCTGATGAACACGTCGAGATAAGGCATCGAAATACCACTCTGGGAAGACACTGACCACTGGTAGAACACCCGCTCTCAAGGAAATGACTAATTACTGGGAATGTCTAAGAGAGTACGTCACAAGACTGTGTGGAGAAAAATTTAAACTAGGCCAGCAGTGGCAGCCCAAAGAGATGATGGTGAGCTCACTCATCTTCCTCCTCAGATCCAGAGAAAGAGATGTGGCGTCTTTATTCACCAAAATGTAACATCATTTACATTATTTCACATCAAGGGCGGCAGGCAAGATTAGGCATCATGCCAGTATCACTGCTAAGGGAAGCGGTCCGTCACATGCTACATAAACTTGACTACATCCGTACTTGGCAGCCAACTTAGCTCAAGAAGATTGGGACAGGATAGAGGGTATATAACGGTCGCTAGTGGCAAGCATCAAGCACAACGCTACACCACGAAAACTGTCAATCTCTGTGCGTACGAACGACAGAGTACAACGAAGACGTGACACCCGAAAAGTGGTACAATTCAGGTATGAAACTTTCAACGTAGCCACCCTGAACGTACTTGGAAGAGACCTTACCTTTGAGGTTACGCGCAGAAACCTGCTACTGGCTAGCTTCATTCGCTCTGTGGAGCAAGTAGTCAATACACTACTTTTGAGTGTGTGTGTCAGACACATGCAGGAAGCTAACCAGAGCCAGGCCGCCCAAACTGATGATCTCAAGAAATAAGAGGATGGACCACAAGAGATTGTGGGATTATGATGGCATAGTGGTATTACCCACAGACAAAGGGAACTCCGTGGTCACAGTGCAGAAGACTGACTACGATCTGAAGATCCTTCAACTACTAGAGGACGCTGCTTATTATCCACAGCGGTAGGGTGGATAGAAAAACTACAGCTCTTCTTCAGGGCAGATTTAGACCAAAATGTACACTGTCATTTAAACACGGCTTGTCCTACAATAGTACAGTTAAAGTATTAAAACTTAGACTGTGATGTAGAATATGGTGCACAGTATTCTGTGTAGACTTTGTTTGATTATCTTCATCGACATTCGTTTTATAAGGCTCTGAATTTTGAATTCTTCGCGGAAGTTTTAAGAGTTTTAAGACCTGTGTCAAATTTAACCATGTTAGCTTTCGTAGTTCCAGAGAAAAGGTTCATTACACCTTAAAAACAAAAACTAAAAAAAAAAAAACATTCTTCGGCAATTCTCATTCAAATTTATTATTTCGCTTGTAATAATATTTCCATACGTTTAGCCACCAGTGCTGTCCATTTCCATAATCTCCATCCTTTTCCTTGTCCTCCTGGAATAATCTTTTCTCCTACCTCCTTTGTTTAGCCAACTTCTGAAAATGTTCTTTTGCTGCCTGGCCTTTGTCAGTCGAGCTTCATCGACGCTTCTGACTATCTTCATACCGAATGCACCTGGATGGATACCAAGTCTCTGCATACACTTAGCCCTACCTACATTTTCGCTATTGAACGCTAGACAGGCATCACATCCAGCTATTTTCGCAATATTTGATGTCACACACGTCCATATGACGTACCTTTATCCCTCTTTCGTGTTTTATATTTTCCCATGTACACATTTTTTCAGAGGTACGTATCTGACAGTTGCTTTTATAATATGAAAACAGCAAGTAGCAAAACACGATAATGGGTGAAAGGCTTTCCACGGCCTTCTGCCTCAAAATGTTTTCCCCACGATATGTCACGAAGGGATTACTGAGGATTCTCATGTATGGGAAGATTGTGGAAGAATATCGCCCACACTGATTGCTGCATTGTTTTCACACTATGTGTAATGTCCCTGGTGTATCCATGATATATTTGTAGTCTGTGAATTTCTTCGTCTTTCAGTCTCTTAGCACCTCAAAGTAGCTTCCTAATTTCTTTCGCTTTATTTCTTTCACAACATTCTAGATACATCTGCAGTTCGCTTATACTGACCGAAAAACAAGCACAGAGGGACAAAGCATTTTTTTAAAAACGTATTTCTAGGCAGATTTCGATAACGAAACTTTTATATGTCTTTCTTACAGCATCATAAATTAAGCAATTAAAATTTTCTATTTTTTCGCTTTTTCGCCCTTCATCTGCCCTTAAGGCAACAGGCTGGCCTGAGAAGGTTGCAAAGCGACTTAAATCTAAGCCTCCTCAGATTACATTGGTAACCCAGATTGTATGGATTACCGAAAATCCGCAAAATGTGTAGCGCTACCTCCCACTGTGAGAGACTTTGGTGCAGCCGCCTACTCGACAGCTACTTACCTTAAGAAGATATTAGCACGATATGTGGGAACGTGCATCCATTACATCTGCAAGCTGTCCGACTTCGTGGAACGTCTCAAACATTTATTTATCTCGGAAGCGTACATCATGGTCTGTTTTGATGGGGGATCAATGTTCATCAGGGTACCACTCCAGGACACATTCGATTTGATCGGTGACAGATTTGATGCAGTTTTTCAGGATCTTTTTCAAGCGTATTTTGGCATCGACTTACTATGTCGTGGCCAGTTCTGTGAGCAGACCGAAGTAGTAGCGATGGGTAGCCCCCTTTCCTCCTGTAGCGGCCAATCCGCTTATGAAGATGTTCGAGGATGAGGAATTTATCTATATGTGGTTGACATCTTCATCATCTTGTCCTACTGCCGGGAATGACTGGACGAGTTCTTGGCCTACCTGAACTCATGCCACCGCAACATAAAATTCGCCATGAAGCTAGAGAAAGATAGATGGTCGACTTCCGATCCAGAGTGTCCCGGTGAGGAAGAAGACAGATGGCACCTTTGGCCGCAGCGTGAATCGAAAGCCAAGACACACTGATGTATAAGTAAACGCTCACAGCTGCCATCACCCAGCACAGAAGACTTGGGTGCTTAGAACACTCTGAGCCAAGATACTTTCTGACTCTGGCAGCTTGACCGCGGAATTAGATCATCCTTATAGAGTGTTCACTGACAATGCATGTTCAAACACAGACATCCGCAAAGCATTGTATTCCACCAGATGTACTGATACACCGGAAGAGGAACAAGAAGAAGAGACTAGGAAGGTAGCTTTTCTATCGTACCCAGGGCCTATCTCTGCCAGTATCAGTAGAATGCTGAAGAAACATGAAATCAGATGCGTATTCCACCTGCCCAACAACATCAGGGTTCTTCTTGGAACGGTCATGGATGATCTGAGGTTAAGAAAACCCTGTATTTACCACACTATTTTGGTCTATGGATTGTTTTATATAGGTCAGACTGTCAGACCAGTAGAGAACATGGAATATGATAAAAGCAGGATTCTGGCCCAAACCCCAGATTGTGGGAAGTATCATCATTGAATCAATTAAAATCAAGACGGCAGACAATGCAGTCAGTTAGAAAGCAGGATACCAACTCAGCACTGTGTGGAATAAAGAGTTTGAACTGCAATGGAAGCATAGGGAACAAGTTCCCAGCTCCAGTAATGAACCTCGGACAACTGTAGGTGTAAATGGCTGGATTAGACCATATAAGGAGCACAGGGCGGTAGCCACAACATCAGCAGCCTCAGACCTCAGGAATCGCGCCTCACTGGAGCTGCTCTAATAAAGAACACGTCTCCTCACGAGAGGCTGCAGCGGTCGGAACGGACACAATACGGAACTGCAGCAACAGCGTGAGATTGGAGGCAGTGCGTCTCGCGGATGCGGCCCGACTACGGGACACCAGGTGACTGATTGACTGACACCTCTGTAAGGGTCTCACATCTGCTTTTCTTACTATTAGATTCATGTGGTCATTCCACTAAGATAAATCTGAATAGTAACTCCTAGACATTTTATGGTAGATACTATTTCCAGCAGTTTGTCATCAATAGTGTAGCTGAACGGAGTGGATTTCTTTTTCCTAAGTGTGCGCGATATATTATATTTCCTCTTGCTCAGGTTCTACTGCCAGAGTCATTATTATGCATTGGCTGGCTCTGAGCACTATGGTACTTAACATCTGTGGTCATCAGTCCCCTAGAACTTAGAACTACTTAAACCTTACTAACCTAAGGACATCACACACATCCATGCCCGAGGCAGGATTCGAACCTGCGACCGTAGCAGTCACGCGGTTCCGGAATGAGCGCCTAGAACCGCGAGACCACCGCGGCCGGCTATTATGCATTATCAATCCTCTGCTTGTCATTCTGTAAATAGATACCACCTTTGGCATTGCTGCTATTCTATAGACATTCGCATCATCTAAGAACAATCTTAAAGAGGTTTCGAGGCATTCTAGTAAATCATTTATGTACACTGCAAATAGTAACGGTCACATCACACTTCCTTGGGTACTCCAGAAATTACCTGTATATCTGCAGTATGTTCCTTTAATGGTGACGTGTTGAGTTCTATCTGCAAGGAACTCTTGAAGCTGATTGCAAGTCTGGTGTTATACTCGACAATCTGTTTTTTTTTTAACACAAACCGGAAGTATGTGACGGTGTCAAATGCCTTGCTAAAGTCAAGGAACTGGGCGTCAAACTGATCACCGTTGTCTACGACGCTATGGACACCACGGAGGAACAGAGCCAGCTGTTTCGCAAAATCTCTGTATGCGGTATACATGTTGATTTTTATAGAGGAGATTTTCGGTCCCAGAAAACGTCATTATGCTTGAGCATGAATCGTGTTCCATAATTCTACAACAGATTGACGTCAACGACATAGGCACGCCAGCTCTTCTGCATAATCTTACAGATATCTCATCTGGTACTAATGCCTTTCCACTACTAGGCTATTGTAGTTTGTTTTCTTTTCCACGATAAGATATCTCAGTGTCTGCCATTTCCGCGTTTGTACGACGGCTGAAACGTGAGACCGTGTTATGATCTTCCTCGATGAAATAATTTTGGAAACTGAAGTCAGTATTTCGGCGTTTGTCATCTTGCGTTTCATTGCCAGTATGGTCACTGACTTACTGGACAAATGACTCGAATTGCTTACAGACTTTACATAAGGCCAAAGCTTCTTATGGTTTTTATCAGATCGTTTGAGCAAATTTTACATTCTAAGTCACTGAACGCTTCTCTCAAAGCTCTTCTTACGCTCATTTTAGCATCTTACAGGTTTTATTTGTGGCTAAGCCATTTCTCCGCAGTATCCTTTCTTCCAGGAGTGCTAGTTCTACAAGGTTCGCTGAAGAGCTTCTGTGAAGTTTGGAAGGTAGGAGACGAGGTACTGGCAGAACTGAAGCTGTGAGGACCGGTCGTGAGTCGTGCTTCGGTAGAGCACTTGGCCGCGAAAGGGAAAAGTCCCGAGTTCGAGTCTCGGTCCGGCACACAGTTTTAATCTGCCAGGAAGTTTTTTATTTGTCAATTCGTTTTTTACTTCCCTTGACTCTGCGAGCTCTCTTTGTTTACGCAGCAGTTTTCTAATATGGTTATCATATCCCTGTAGATCTTGAAGCTGCTGTGTTTCGTAATAAAGTTAGCAGTAAATGTCCAGCAATTATGTTTGCGGCTAATAGTACTGCTAATGTCCATGTCCTAATAACATTGTTTACTGAACGATGCTTTTGAATTTTTATTATTTGTGCTCCATATATTCATCACTAGACATTTGATGCTGACTACTCAGCAATTTGTATCCTGTCTCTCTTGCTAAAGAAAAATATCTTCCTACGTTTCTTTACATTCTTCGTAGGCATAACTGCTGTCACAGACTTATGATCAGTGATACCTTCTTCTAAGTTAAATGATTCGATACGTTCAGGTCTCTTTATAGCTGGGACGTTTAAGAGGTTACAGTAAAGAAATTAAATTTATTGCTATTGAAGCTGCTGTGTTTCGTAATAAAGTTAGCAGTAAATGTCCAGCAATTATGTTTGCGGCTAATAGTACTGCTAATGTCCATGTCCTAATAACATTTGTTATTGTTCCACCAGTCGGTTTTCTAACCATCTACATGAAGTAGTTCCCTGACGAGACATTCATTCCTGTCTCTGGCACCAGTTCTGATTGTATGACTCTCCAAATCTATACCTCGCAAGTTGAAGTCGCTCTCATTATAAGAGCACAGCCAAGAAAATTATTAACGGCATTTTGCAAGTTCTCTTTGTAGCACTCTACCGCTACAGCGCCTGAACCAGGCAGTCTATTGAACATCCAGTTATCCTTTTTGACAGACGTTTAACGTTCAACTTCACACTGATCAATTCACATTCGGAATCCGTAGGTCTTCGCTAGGTACACTGACGGAAGAAATATTAATTACACTATTGGCCATTAAAATTGCTACACCAAGAAGAAATGCAGATGATAAACAGGTATTCATTGGACAAATATATTATACTAGAACTGACATATGATTACATTTTCACTCAATTTCGGTGCATAGATTCTGAGAAATCAGTACCCAGAACAACCACCTCTGGCCGTAATAACGGCCTTGTTACCCCTGGGCATTGAGTCAAACAGAGCTTGGATGGCGTGTTCAGGTACAGCTGCCCATGCAGCTTCAAAATAATACCACAGTTAATCAAGAGTAGTGACTGGAGTATTGTGACGAGCCAGTTGCTCGGCCACAATTGAGCAGACGTTTTCAATTGGTGGGAGATCTGGAGCATATGCTGGCCAGGGCAGCAGTCGAACATTTTCTGTATCCAGAAAGGCCCGTACAGGACCTGCAACATGCGGTCGTGCATTATGCTGCTCAAATCTAGGGTTTCGCAGGGATCGAATGAAGGGTTGCCTCGTGCGCTTTGTACTGAGCGCAAGGTAAGTAGCCGTAGCAAATATTCGGAAAGGCCATGTATGAAGCAGTCAAAACAGAATCTCAACAGACTTCTACAAAGCAGCTCCATGACACGATTACATTTCACACTGTAGAGAAATGCTTTGCCCGCATCTCGTGGTCGTGCGGTAGCGTTCTCGCTTCCCACGCCCGGGTTCCCGGGTTCGATTCCCGGCGGGGTCAGGGATTTTCTCTGCCTCGTGATGGCTGGGTGTTGTGTGCTGTCCTTAGGTTAGTTAGGTTTAAGTAGTTCTAAGTTCTAGGGGACTTATGACCACAGCAGTTGAGTCCCATAGTGCTCAGAGCCATTTGAACCATTTAGAAATGCTTTGTGTGTAGGTAATATATCTTTATTGCTCTCTCTCTCTCTCTCTCTCTCTCTCTCTCTCTCTCTCTATATATATATATATATATATATATATATATATATATATATATATATATATATATATATATATATATTATAGGGTGAGTCACCTAACGTTACCGCTGGATATATTTCGTAAATCACATCAAATACTGACGGACCGATTCCACAGACCGAACGTGAGGAGAGGGGCTAGTGTAATTGTTTAATACAAACCATACAAAAATGCACAGAAGTATGTTTTTTAACACAAACCTACGTTTTTTTTAAAATGGAACCACGTTAGTTTTGTTAGCACATCTGAACATATAAACAAATACGTAATCAGTGCCGCTTGTTGCATTGTAAAATGTTAATTACATCCGGAGATATTGTAACCTAAAGTTGACGCTTGAGTATCACTCCTCCGCTGTTCGATCGTGTGTATCGGAGAGCACTGCAACATACATCGCGTTTCTACAGAATGATCTGCCAACGTTGCTCGAAAATGTCCCACTGGAAACGCGTCGACGTATGTGGTATCAGCATGATGGTGCACCTGCACATTCCGCAATTAACACTAGGCTGACCCTTGACAGGATGTTCGACGGGCGTTTCATAGGACGTGGAGGACGCATAAATTGGCCAGCCCGTTCCCCTCATCTTACACCTCTGGACTTCTTTCTGTGGGGTACGTTAAAGGAGAATGTGTACCATGATGTGCCTACAACCCCAGAGGATATGAAACAACGTATTGTGGCAGCCTGCGGCGACATTACACCAGATGTACTGCGGCGTGTACGACATTCATTACGCCAGAGATTGAAATTGTGTGCAGCAAATGATGGCCACCACAATGAAATCTATTGGCCTGACATGTCAGGACACACTCTATTCCACTCCGTAATTGAAAACGGAAAGCACGTGTGTACGTGTACCTCACCCCTCATGGTAATGTACATGTGCGTCAGTGGAAAAGACCAATAAGAAGGTGTTAGCATGTGGACGTAATGTGCTGTTCCAGTCTCTTCCGTACCTAAGGTCCATCACCGTTCCCTTTGGATCCCTACGTAATTCGGTGCTCTCCGATACACACGATCGAACAGCGGTGGAGTGGTACTCAAGCGTCAACTTTAGGTTACAATATCTCCGGATGTAATTAACATTTTACAATGCCCGAGGCAGGATTCGAACCTGCGACCGTTGCGGTCGCGCGGTTCCAGACTGAAGCATCTAGAACCGCTCGGCCACACCGGCCGGCAAATTGGTTATCATTAAGTAAGTAAGCAAAATATATTTTATTTACATTCTGAACTAAGAACTTTTTCAAATTAAATGGATACGCATGAGAAATAAGGAAAACCTTACGTAACAGAATAGCGACTAAAATCTGGACTCGTGGCGAACTGTCTCACGGCTGTACGTGCAGGAGTTTACTTTCGGTGTTCGCAGCTGTTTCATTAATGTCTGTATTGTTGTCATTAATGTGGAACCTGCACTCAGTCAAACAAGTAGCATGATACGCATACATCGTCACCAAATGCACAAATGCAAATTTGACGTAATCCTTCTGCCTTTTCGTATACTCAGCTGGCAGCTGCTCGTAGAGCGTCGTTATAAATATGAATTTGAGGCGCATGTGATATATAAATGGCGTGTAGATGAGCTGTGGTACCACTTCGAGATAGCACCGTTAACTGTAAGTGATTCTTAGTTTTACTTGCACTGTACGTTCCCGATAAGTTTTTTTATCGTACTTTGTTCTTTCGTATAGAATTTCTGAAGTGGCTAGAGGGCGATACTAACTCAGGTTTGAGGAACTAATCACTGTGACGGTACTTGGGTACCAGCCCGCTATTCCCTTAGTGCGTCGGGGTGAACAGCCTAAAAACCAGATCCTGTTAGCCCAGCACACGAGCCGTCGTCATCAATCCGCCCGGCGGATTGATTCGTAATGGCCGCGCCTCCCGGAATCCCGGAAGTGGCTTGCTAACACGGATGGCTAACCGGGAATTTCTATACTTTTCCTGGATTTTCTTTTATTCCCTTAATTAAAGTTTTGTAAGTGCCTAGTGGTTCTAGGTGCTTCAGTCTGGAACCGCGCGACCGCTACGGTTGCAGGTTCGAATCCTGCCTCGGGCACAGATGTGTGTGATGTCCTTAGGTTAGTTAGATTTAAGTAGTTCTAAGTTCTAGGGGACTGATGACCTCAGATGATAAGTCTCATAATGCTCAGAGCCATTTGAACCATTTTTGTATGTGTTGCAGCAGCTGATTTTATGATTTTGGTGTTTGAAGTTGACATTTTTCTTAAATCTACAGTTGTAACAAAGACTCATACATATGAAAGATACCTTACGGCTCTTAAGAAATTCTCTATCCTACAATACGAGGGACAGTCAGTAAATAAAGAGGCAAATTTAAGAATGCAAAAAACTGTGCTTTGTTATAGAATGAGACTTTTACTAGTTCGATACGTCATTCCCACCACTATTTATTATTATTATGATTATTATTTTTTTTTGATGCAATGAAGCCTTTGTCTTGTCGTTTGAACCGTTTTACCACAATTTCTTAGACATGCTCTTTGTTGCTGAATTTTTTTCCACGTAATGCCTCCTTGTGTGGATAAACAAATGAAGCTTCTTTAGAAAGAGGCAGATTAACTTCCATGACGTTGTTTCATGCCTGTGCATACTATGAGTCCTGTTTTGTTGAGTCTACTTTTTCCGGACCTACCTCGCACTTGCTTTACTGTAGTTTTGCTCGTCACTGATAATTGTATGAACTTCGGCAACATTTATTGCCACTATTTTTTCTATAAGTTCTACAGGAACACGTCGGTATCCATGAATTATGTCGTCAGTGGGTGTTTCAACGAAGGACACCTCAACGGGCCATCCACGACCTTGCTCATCATTCACTGGGGTTTGATTGTTTTTGAACCATCTTACCAACCAGTAAAAATGTTTACGATTGTACACGTTTCATTACACTGCAAAATAATGCGAGAGAATACTTTCGCAAAAACAGTATCACTGAACCATTTTCAGCTAAGGCTGAAACTTCAAGTGGACACGCCATCGTTAAATGTAGTATTGAGGTTATAATTGAAACAGTTTTTATACGTCAGCTATATATAGCTCGTCCCAGGGATGACAACCCAAAGTCATGAAAGTACAGAACTTCTGCTACAAACTGTTTCATTTCCACATGACTTTGTCTCTTTAATTATTAAATGTACCACGTACATCTACGAGGCTCTGCCGAATTTTAATTTATACTTTTGCATGTGAAAATTCTTACAGCTTTTCAAATAAAACAAATATTATCTCCGTTTTCATATCTACGTATTTGGACCACTATGACGCTAGAGCGCTCAGAATCGTAGCGTGTAACATGGTATCCCGGTACTTGAGAAACAGTGTGCTGTGAACGAGTTTTACGAATCCGAAGAGTTTGTCCACATACGATGTTCCCTCTGCTTCAGCATAACAACACCAGACCACACACGACTGCTGCGACGTCTACAACGACCTAACGCCTTGGGTTCACTGTCATCGACAATCGTCCATACAGTCCCGACTTCATCCCATCCGATTTTCTTCTGTTTGAGAAACTTAAAGGACATACACATAGACATCACATTGATAGTGATGAAGCGGTGCAAGCAGAAGTGAGATTGTGGTTGCATCAACTGGCCTTTCCTTAGGAGAAATGTGTTTGTCGTCAGGGTCGCTATGGTGAGAAATAGATACGTAGGCATGATAAATGAAGATGTAGAATGTTAATAACACGCGTTTTATTCAGAAAGCTTTGAGAATTTTATGTAAAAAATCATAAGCGTTACTTATCAGTATTCACTCTAATGTTCTGTCATTAGTCTACATTAAATGCTGGAACAAATTCCTTTGAAATTGAATTTATCTATAGTGTCATTGATCTTATCCATGCTCTTTGACACATTCCAGAGTCACTGTAAAAAGAAATGATTGCATCACGACTTTAACACATTCAGAGGTTGTGGTTCCATTTGAAGCCACACAGGATTTTCTCAGTTCGTGGCGCAAGCGCAGTATACACATCAGTAGCCACGCTTTTCGCCTCCAGTACATGCTGCCTGTAGCGGTTGCAGTTTGAACAACTTCGTATGCTTAGAATTTTAGCAGGGAGACGAGAGAACCTAGAAGCCATTTTTGTACACAGTGCACGATTCTCGTTATTTTCTAGTTGTGATACAGTTTCTCTCTTTAAGGTGTGCTTGCGCATTAGGATTAGGCACAGAAAGCTTTCCTGTTCAAATTTATACCCTGTGTATTGAGATAATAGTTAAATTTATGTATTTATTTTCATAATTACTGTGGTGGTTTCCTTTTGAAACACTGCAGGTTTAAGGGCAACATGAGTAACTATGACAGCTTGTTGCATTTCCAGTCTTACGCCATGTACTCTCGCAGAATAAAGGAGGAAGAAACTCTGGCATGCCTTTTGGAATGAATTTCTTTCGATGCCTACTCGGACGGACCATAGCAGTGAAAATGGAGATTATGTGTTATCTGAAGACAGTGGTCTCGATTTTCGAACGAAAATATTCGTGTGTTCTTGCATTATTTCAAAGAATTAGATGAAAGAATCGATTAGCAAGGAAATGTAGAACTGCTGCCCTAGTAAAAAAATGAGTATATGAAAATAACAGACAACAGATGCAAAGTGTCTACCAGTACATTGCACCTCAGGCACTGTGTATATGTAGCACGAGGAGGAACATAACACAAGCAGTGGAAGTGTGCTCTCTGTCAACTAGCCCGGTGCCTAACTACTGAGAGGAACTGCATTTTGCCTCTTAACATAAAGTAACGACATTCTTGTACAGAGGTTCAACTTCAGTCCACCCAATATATATTCAGTTTATGTATGAAGCACTGGTTTCTCGCACTGGTCTGTCTCAATGTATGTCTAATGATCTAGGAGGGGTGCCCAGAAAATAATGCACCGAATTTTTTTGTCAGCAGAAAACAGCGCGAAACGTTACGTATGTATTATTCGAAATCTCCTGAGTGAGCGTGCCAGCTTTCCGTCACTTCCGACAGATAGCGTAGCTGCAGGACAGTTTCAAAGGGGCGCCTGTAGATGATGCACGTTACAAGCAACGTTCCGTTATTGAATTTCTCACTGCAGAGAAAGAAACTGTGGGGAATATTAACAAATTCTTGTGCAAAGTCTATGGAGTACCAGCTGTCGACAGAAGTACAGTCAGTCGCTGAACACAGAGGATGACGTCACCATTCGCCGGATCTTCACGACTTGCAGCAGGCGGGGAGACAATCCACGACTGTCAAATCTGATATGTTGCAGCGACCTGATGTTATTGGCGAGGAGAGGCGCATTACGACTCGGCAGCTGGTGCTGTATCTCTCGGTTAGCAAAGGAAGTGTCGATGAAATTATTTGCACTCTTGGGTATCCAAAAGCGCGTGAAAGATGGATTACGCGGTATCCAACTGTGGATCACAAATCGCACAGAAAAAACATTTCTCTCGATTTGTTTCGACGTTTTGAAGCTGAGAGGGAGGCCTTTTTTTCTCGGACCCTGACATGTGATGAAACCTAGGTTCACCAGTTTGAGCCTGAAACAAAACGATAGTCGATGGAATGGCTCCATATCCACTCCCCACAGAAGAAAAACTTCAAAGCAACTGCCTCCACCGGGGACTGTGAAGGAGCGATTCTCATTGATGTGATGCGAAGAGGCGGTACCATTAATTCAGAACCATATGTCAACACATTAACAAAACTCCAGGCGCGCTCCCAGCGACTTCGGCGCCACAGCAACTCAGGAGATGTTTTGCTGCAACACGATAACGTACGTCCCCATAGAAGTCTGAGGAATGCTGAACACGTAGCAAAACAAGGTTGGACAGTATTACCCCGTGCATCCTACAGCCCCTTGGGAACTTCTACTTCTGTGGAACATTAAAGGATGCCATTCGTGGAAGACATTTTGAGGACAATGAGGAGGTGATCCACACAGTGAAGCACTGGTTCCGCCACCAGGACAGGGATTGATACCGACAGGCCATACACGTCCTTGTTTCGCACTTAAGGAAGGCCATAGAACTGGATGCGGATTACGTGGAAAAATATGGTGTGTAGATGCAACACCATTCTTTCCTGCGTGTAATTAGCATTACGTTCAATAAAGAACTGCCGATGAAGAAAATGCGATGCACTACTTTCTGGGCAATCCTCGTAATAAAAACAAGAAATTTCAAAAGATGTATTCAGTAATTTTTGAGAACATCTCTAACTGTACTTTAAAAGTGAACACAAAGAGTCTCGACTGCAAAAAAAAAAAAAAAAAAAGTTTATTTAGCGGTAACCGGTTTCGGTCAGTTTTTGACTGTCTGCAGATCCTCACACCATAACGGTGGACGATGGCGGTGAATAGAATGGTTGTAACTCCACCTCTACATCTACATCTACATCCATACTCCGCTAGCCACCTGACGGTGTGTGGCGGAGGGTACCTTGAGTACTTCTATCGGTTCTCCCTTCTATTCCAGTCTCGCATTGTTCGTGGAAAGAAGGATTGTCGGTATGCCTCTGTGTGGGCTCTAATCTCTCTGATTTTATCCTCATGGTCTCTTCGCGAGATATACGTAGGACGGAGCAATGTACTGCTTGACTCCTCGGTGTAGGTATGTTCTCGAAACTTCAACAAAAGCCCGTACCGAGATACTGAGCGTCTCTCCTGCAGAGTCCTCCACTGGGGTTTATCTATCATCTCCGTAACGCTTTCGCGATTACTAAATGATCCTGTAACGAAGCGCGCTGCTCTCCGTTGGATCTTCTCTATCTCTTCTATCAACCCTATCTGGTACGGATCCCACACTGCTGAGCAGTATTCAAGCAGTGGGCGAACAAGCGTATTGTAATCTACTTCCTGTGTTTTCGGATGGCATTTCCTTACGATTCTTCCAATCCTTAGCATTCTTCCAATAATGTTCGTGGAGTTATAACATCCGCCCCATTCACCGCCACCGCCTAGCTTCATGATATGAGAATCCGAATGTGGTCAAGAACTGATCAAAATCGGTTACCACAAAATGAACGTTTTTTGCGTTCGAGACAGTTCATGCTCATTTTTTTAAAAAAGGGTAATGTTTAATGTTTCGAGCCTGATGCCGGATGCCCCCTGCTGAACCTCGGCACCTGCCCCTGCGTCCCGATCTCTTGCAGATGGCGTCCTCGCTGTTGATGATAGTGTTGGTGGCGATGCTGCTGGCCGGGGCTGCCGTTGGCGACACCTGCGTCTTGCCGGACGCCTCCACGGAGACCTTCGACGTCACCACCGTAAGTCTGCATAATTTAGCTCTTTTGCAATGGTTTTCCCAACAATTACCTGTGACATCGGTCACAGTAACTGGAGCTGTCTCTAGCTGTATGTTTCTGACAACCACACTGAATATTATAACCCTCGAAATAGACTCAAACACAATATTTTGATGGTGTAATGGTGAAGTGGACTATAATCACTTACAGAGAGCTCAGCGCCGCAGACGGAGCAGTAAGCTCAAACTTATCATAAAAATACTGAACTCATAATAAGAGTATCGTGCATGGATACACAACTCTGCAGACATATGAGAGCCGTGTCGAGGTTTATCGATTCAGGGAGGTCGGATCGTGATCATTTTGGAGCTGAATGGTCCATATGAGCACCTCCCCGAAACGATTGTCCTGATGTGACAGCAGTGTAAGAATATTAGAGCCAGAATTCCGATGGAAGTCTACAGGCGTATGGCCATAGTATGGACATCACGACACAAAAGACGTCCACTCTACTGGTTTGATGAGCTGCCGTACTGAATATCACAGCTGCCGCAACTTAAATTAGGACGAATGCAGAAACTTTACTGTCAGCTTCGACCACCAGAGCGTTACAAGTGCCGCTCACCTGGCTTCCACTCACACTCCTCTAGTGTGTAACCTGCCTCCAGCTGTGGCCCCCAAAACGTTAACTGGATAAGTGGCTGATCCAAAAAACCTGTTAAGTTTTGAGACAAGACTCTTCGTTGGCATAAGTAATAATCACCTGCGAATGTGGTGGCGACGTCAAAAGTGGTTTAGGTAGCAACATACATATCAATGGACAGGTGCCCTTCCATATAACAATTTGAAACTTCTGCTGTTTATTTATGGAAGACAGAAGTGCGAAGACAGCATCCACATCATAACCCAGCGCCCCCTGTTGTCATTCTTAGACGATCAGGACGATGTATGCTGCCAAAAAAAGATTACCTCAGTGCCTGTTGACACACTTTTCATGTTATCCAGTCCACTCTTTAAGACTACCATGTTTCCTTGCCTGCACGACATCTGCTGCTGTTGTGCACGTGTGCCAAATGAAGACGGTCTGAATTACCAAATTTTTGGTGAAATTTAAGGAAAGGGAAGTGCTGAAATTTACGAAGATGGTATCAGATATCCCTTTGTCTGATTGAGTGGGGTAGGGTACTGTGGTGCGTGTACTGTAAGACCTTCTGTACACACACACCATCAGATTATTTGACTTGTCGCTCTAACGAAGTAGACGAGTGTCAGCAATATGTTTCGTGGTCTTATCGTGCCTTTAGGTCAGACGATATAAATGCCACTTGCACGCTTAGAGTAGCAGATTGACAGTGAAAAAATTGACAATCTGAAGTTCCTTTGGTATTGGTACATTAATCTTATTCTCACATATATCTCTGATACTTGACAAAAGTGTCTATACATTTATCTTCATGGTTATGTACAGGAACATGGTAATCTTATTAGGCGCAGACTGAAACTTGACTATAGACTGGTACAGACTAATGCAGACTGGTACAGACTGGTGCAGACAAATGCAGACTGACTAATTGGAGGTCTGTACACTTGTTATAATACCTCGCGCATTCATGTATCACTGCGTGAGTGTGACCCATGAGGAGAAAAGGTTCTGCGTAAACAGCAATCTCATTGGCTTAATACGCGGATCGGAAGAAGCAGAATTTGGTCCGTCTCTATGGCAGCGCCATCTCCTAGTGCAGAGACGGACGATCGCTGTGCCTGCGCTGTTGTGCTTAGCGGGGCGCGCTCTAGTGGGAAAGTTGTGTACGCGCTGACTACGCGGAACTATGTACACAACAGGTTCGAATGCTAAAATTAATGTGCAAGATAATTGGTGATGTCAGTTTCACTTTTATACCATATTCGCTAGTATTAAAGTAACGCATGTTCCTTTCTATGCAAGTATTTGCATGGATGGTATCAGAAACAGTAATCTATACTGCAACAGCAAGCCGGCCGGAGTGGCCAAGCGGTTCTAGGAGCTACAGTCTGGAACCGCGCGACCGCTATGGTCGCAGGCTTGAATCCTGCCTCGGGCATGGATGTTTGTGATGTCCTTAGGTTAGTTAGGTTTAAGTAGTTCTAAGTGACTGATGACCTCAGAAGTTAAGTCCCATAGTCCTCAGAGCCATTTCAACCATTTTCTTTTTGCAACTGCAGGATCATAGTCGTAGGTCAACTATCCTGTGTTTATGATCGTAAATAGTGTGTGAATAGAACACGTTCAAGAGGTATAATAGTTCCTGATGATATTTACCATTTTTCGCTATGGCGTGCCGATGCGTTTTGACTTGCTCTATTTCAATCACTCAGATAAATTTTGGAAGAAAGTTACACTGAAATGTAATTGGTTTTATTGTTGTTGTGAAGTGTACACTCCTGACGACGATGCGAAGCAGATGTGGCTGTGAGTGTTTTGTGTGGTCCGCAGGCTCACAAAACGTGGTACCTCCAGTACCGCTACCCCTCAGTGGAAATGGACCCCCTTGGCTGCCTCGTTCTCACCCAAGACCCCGGTGCAGCTGCCAACCAGATGACGCTGAGTGGTGCCTTCAGCAAGGATCCCTCGTGAGTACCTTCACATGTACTTCATCTGCTGATTACTACCATTGTCTTCAGTGTGATTTCCGACGGAAATGCTGTTCGTTGACCAAAGCTTCACAGCATATACATGATTGACTATAATGAGTACAGTTTTCTGAATGCTAATTGTTAGGTATCGGTTATGACGAATTATTAGGGAACATGTTAAGAATGTGCCGGACCGGGATTCGAACCAGCAGTCTTTGCATCTCTACCGACTGAGCTATGTACGCACGAGTCACGCTCTGCGAAAGGCAGACGCAGTGGGTACGAGGCTGGTCCAGTCACAGATCTGTAGTCTGCCACGAAATTTCAGGTCAGCTCACACTCTCCTGTAGAGTAAAAACTCATTCCGGAAGCGTCCAGAATCATGAGCATACTGTTTAAGAAATTATCTTTATGACACTTTCAGTATGTTTTAGTAGATTTTTTCTATCGTAAGGTCATCAACATCCAGCTTAAATTCGAGATGCTAACTCATGCCTGATACTGTTTTATCAAGACATATGATTACCTACAGATAGGATGCATTATTGTTAAGATGTCTGTGTGATGCGGTGATTTACCATTATTTTTTCTTAATTTGAAAAAAAAGGAACAAATTAAGTGTATTGTTTTTTTATCCATGTCAATCTTGGCTGAGCTCCGTGGCTGTTGAATGACTTACTTAAAGAAATACAGCGACCAGCCACCCTTTCTGCAGCTTTCTTTAAGGCAAGACGTGTTTCAGCATTTCTCGCCTCTCCAGTTGGCGTAATACAATATGTATCTCTGTCAGATAACGTTTTTATCGATGCAATATTGAACGGTGCTTCTGCCATTCCATTTCTAATTTATAGACTGGAGGACTGTGGCTTTCAGCAGTGTTGCGGTGAATTTATAAGCGTTCGTACTGTTCATATATTAGACCGAAAAATGAGCCACAAGCTATACAACGAACAGTACTACGAATTTTCCAAATTCAGTCAATAAAAGAGGTATGTTCGTGTAGATATGAATGTACTATGCCACTTGAAGCTGAGGTGAAGTTCAAAACGCTTCTTGGCGCAAATAAAGCTGTACGAGAATTGGGTGTATTTGGTATTTCATCTGGCAACGTACTTTGTGTCTTCTACTAAAATAACTTTCTTTCTTTCTTGTGTTCTGTTCTTCCTATAGGCTGACTCCGTCAACCATCTCCTCCAGTCTTGTAGTAATATTTCCCCTGTTTCTTGACGACTTCGCTTTGCATGCTCAGCACTACACACGCATTTGCAGGAAGACTCTCTGAGTATGCTAGTGGAAGTAGCTGAATATGGTGAAACCAAACTCATTTAACTGGTATTTACAATATCCGCCTGCCAGAGCTAGCAGTCTGCACTGATTGTAGTGCGCATATTATGTTTCCAATTAAAATTAATTCAACGATCGTTACCACTGCTTGTTACTTATGTTTTTGAGATGTAAATGCCTTAAACACAACTCACGTTAAAAGCAGCCATAAATTTTTCGACTGCTTTCGTTTTATAGTCGGCTCTAGTGATTCCGTCATCCAAATCGTCGAGGACTTTGTAAGAGTGCGCTAACAGTAAGCTGTATCAAACACAAACTTAGTCATCCCCACAGTTCCCTTTTAGAATTTCACGTTTCCCGAAAGTTTCTGTCCTTGTAATGAAGGATCCCTTCCCCACCAGTTCCTTCAGTTTCACTTTGCTTTCAAAGTTTTAGCGTTATAGTACACCATATTTCCGATGCTTGTGATTACTATTGCTTCCATACATTCTTGCGCTCCTGGCAAACTCTTTTATACAGTTTTATGGTTTCATGGACGTTCAGACGGCGTGAAGTACATGCCCGTGAAATTCTTTGGTAATGTACCCATTGAAATGAAAGATATGACAGAAAAATGCTTTCAGAGTATTCTCTTCCAGCAGCCACTCCCATATCTGAATTACCTTTCCTTCGTCACATTACATCGTGTCTAACATTGGTTGAAATGACAATTATTTTACCTAAATATTGGCCCAGAGGCCGTATGGAGGGGATATGTATTACCCATCTATTAATATCCCTTATACACTGACGAAAATGTATGGTAGTACACCATGACAATATGACTCTTGCTGCCAAACCTCCATCCTGTTGGCTCCGTTGATTACCTTTTAATTCTTATGGTAGCTTATTTTAAGTACAGTAGAAATCTGTTCATATAGATGAAGAGTGATGAGGCTTGGTAACGCCTATTTATAGTACCTGATATGAATGAAACTTTTCAGATGGCTATCGCTACACAGACCGCCCGGAGGGCTATCATTTTCAGCTTATCGACGTTCTTCAGACACGCCAAAAAATTTGCGCCTGGATCGTGGTGTCACAGGGGTGTAGGTGTAGCGTTTTCGAATACTAATCAAAACGTCCTGGGTCCTGGGAGCTATCCTAGCCACTGCTTAATCTTTGAATAAAAATGATGCGCAGTGGCAACCGAAGACTTCCTAAACAACAACGCACGCTCCTTCTACTAACAGCATTGCTGAAAGTGTTGGAGAAACGGTCAGAGCTTCGGACACAAAATGAAGACAAGGTAAGGCGAAATGGCTGCAAGAAAATACGAAGAAGTCGAGACTAAATGGTCCTCGTAAGGACACTTTCAGCATAATGAAAAGTCATAACAACATACTGTGAAATTAAGAGTAAAACTGTTTACATTAAGAGGAAGAATTCCGCTGTTAATCACAGAGGAGCGAGTGGGTAGCTGTGAAGAATTCATTGAGGTTCCCTGGGAGGGAGAGGGACTGTCTGACGACCTGACAGAAGAAGAAATGGAAGTCAGCCTGTAATACTTGAGGATCCGTTATAACAGCGTTCAAAGAAACTTGTGAGTAAATAAGGGAGAACGCGTGGGTAACATTCGTTCCGAATCTCTAATATAACAGTGGATATGACAGTCAAATGACTATTCAGGTTAGTGTACGAAGTGTATGAAATGGCGGGCACATAAACAGACTTTCAGAAAAATCGTCCACACACCCAGATATAAAGAGCAGGTCAGTGGAAGAATTATCGCACATCTTGCCCATCCAAGTTGGAGACAAGAATAATATACAGAATAATGGAAAAAAACTGAGGATCTCTTAAGTGGTAATCATTAAGACTTAACGGAAGGTAAAGGCACCTTAAAGACTGTTTTGATGTTGCACTGGAGAATGGGATAGGGAATTAAGAAAAATCTAGACACCTAGAAAAAGTGTTCGACAATGTGAAATCGTGTTAGACATTCGAAATTCTCAAAAAATTAGTTATAAGTCAGAGGAGAAGACAGGTATTAAGTTATTTGTGTGAGAACTAAAACAACTAATAAGATTATCGTACAAAGGACTAGATGCTCGAAATAAAAAATATATAAGACAGGGATGTGGTCCATGTCACCTAGTGTTCGACCTGAACGTCAAAGAAACACTGACGCAAATAAAATATTTGCTCACGATTGGGTTTAAAATCCAGGAAGAAAGAATGTTAGTCATAAGGTTCGTCGATGACATTGCTATCTCTAATGAAAGCGAAGAACTGTTTCAGGAATTGCTATCGAAAATGAGTTGAAAGTGTAACACTCCCGATTCTGGTTTTAGTTATCCGCCCGTTCGCGGACCTAAGTAGCAGCCCAAAATTAGATAATTAATTAATGTGACCGTGTACCTAATGGGCTAGCAATCGGATTGGACTGCTCAGGAGGTGTTACATTCCGTACTGTCCTCACAAATATGGTAATAAGTATGGTTTGGTGGTAATGAGGACAGCAAACACAGTTTCATAAACAAAACCTATATTCTTAGCAAAGCACAAAAATAAGGAGACAGCCACTGCCTTCGTCAATACACTGTTAATGACGGCTAATCTCATCACAGGTCTCTTTAGTTATTGTTAATCGTCACACGCAATATCCAATCACTGTAATCCAAGTAATGCCGGCGCGGTAGACGCGGGAGTATAACAGCGGCACTCAATCTCACAATATCACTTTATAATAAAACTTTCTCACTTCCCGCATAATACTGATACAAAGGGGTTAAACCACAGCGTTGGCCACTCCCTTTGCCGGTAATTTGTATTAATTTCTGCTGGCTTTTGCACAGCTATGCCCGCCTCGCGGGAACCTAACACACCCTCACGGCATCCTCCACGCTGCTCACTTCGCACTGCTCTCCGCCCAGTTATTCCCGCCTCGCGGGAATCTACCCAAGCCGCACTCGGCACTCCGGGGAATCCCCTCTAGCTCGCGCGTCCTGCACACACTATTCGATATTTGCCCTGTCGACCTGTGTGAGCGCAAGTTTTAATAGTAAGGGCCTGCGGACCCCTTACAAAAGGGAAGCAAAGAAGGACAGAAATAATGGGAAGTGGCAGAAATGAGTTTAGCGATTAACGAAACACCAACGTAGTGCTCGAATGAGAAAGCGTATAAAACGGCGATGTATTTTTTTCCATTTTTATACAATTTATACAACTAAGAAGTAATGACAGAAATAAGAGACAGATTCGAGATAGTAATAAATATTCAGCGGTAAACGAGATCAATAATAAGATTCGCTAGTGACTTTGGTGTACCCAGTGAAAGCGAGACAAAAAGTGCAGTATTTGTTGAATGAAATGAACACCAGGTATGAAGTGGGAGTAAATCAAAGAGACAGGAAAGTTATGAGAAATAGTAGAAGTGAGATTAATGAGAAACCGATTTCAAAATTTTGCGGGATGAAGTAGACGGAGTGAAGGAATTCTGTACCCTTGGAAGCAAAATAATTAATGATCGACGAAATTGTGATGACATAAAAAGCAGGCTTAGAGGCAAGAGGTATTGCCCTTAATTTGAAGACGAAATTTCTGAGAATGCACGTTTACAGTACAGCACTGCACGCTAGTGAATCATGGACCGTGGGAAATCAGTAAAGAAACTAGTACAATTGTTTGGGATGCGTTCAAAATTTTTTGGAGTTACTTGTAAGAAATGAGGAAGTCCATGCGGATTCGGCACGGAGAGAATTTGTGTAAAACACGACAAAGAAGGGACAGAAAATATGAGATATGTTGAAACACTAGGGAGTAGATTCGTTGGTGCTAGACAGAGCTACCAAGTATGAAAACTGCAGGAAAAGACTGAGATTGGGATATTTCAGTCAATAATTGAGGGAGATGGACGTAAGAATTACTCCGAGCTAAGGGAGTTGGCATACGAGAGGAGGTCGTGGTAGGCCGCAGCAAATCTGTCAGAAGGCTGATGACCCAAAGAAAGAAAAATGATAGACATCGTAGACATGGGACTATTATATCAACAGGTCACATGGACAATGGTAAGAAGAAAATTACTGTTCCTTTCAGAAAAGACCCCTACACGGAAGTACTGTGGAACTGTTCGACTGTTTCTGATGAAACGCGGATGACAACACCTGAAATCCAGGCAGAAGAGTGTCCATGAACAGATCACAGGAGTATTTTTGAGATCTGGAGTTGCTATGTGTCGTTCACCTCTGACACTATGTAACCTCCCCCTCACTTATCGACCTTAATGACGGTGAAAAATTAAACCGCGTGTACCTAATGGAAATTTGGGAAAAGCAATCGTCACCAAAGTTAATCTGTCGGTAAAGAGGGACGAAAGAGTTACATCTAAATGAAAGGAAAAATGAAAATGAAACTGGTGGAAATTAATTTTGAAAAGGGGTAAAGTTAATAAAGAAAGTAAATGTGCGGCCGTTATGTCAACAATTAATTAGCGGTAATTAGATATTTGAGATTTGGGGAAAATTACGGTCGCCAGTCCTAAGGACAATTACTACAGTAACTGAAAAAGAAAGTTTATTACACATATAACTTGCACTATAAGCGTGGCAACTGAAGGTTGACACGCGTAGTGTGAAAACTGAAAGTTTGTCAGAAGTAATGAATTTCGCTACACTCTGACTTAATTTAGCAAAAGAATTAATAAAACCGGAAAATTGATTGTTAATTTAGTGACTGAAATAAATAGTGAACTTTGTTTCTGAAGCATATCGAAATTCAGTAAAATACAGTTAGTCTTGGGCTACCTCAACAATCATTTCAAAAGCTACTTGAATCTACGTAATTTAGAAATAAGAGATTTAACTTCGAACTTGAATTAAATGATTCTGAACAATTAACAATAGTAAAATTTAGTACGTACCAAGCTGAGCTGTAGTCACAGGTAAGCTGAAATATGCTAACAAAACTCGCACTCTTAATTTGTGCTCGTGTAATCTAAATATTGTAGCCAGCTATGCATACCTTAACTGAACTTTGAAATTAAAGCAGTGAAATCGAATGATGCTGGCGTTTGAATTTCAACGACACTCGGGTTCATTTCGGAAAAGGAAGGGACCCTGCTTGGCAATGCAATTGGGACAATGAGCAACAAAGGTTCATGCTAAGTTGCTGTAATTTTGTGATGCAACAATTTTAAAAGCTGAGGTCTGCCATACAGTTCTGAAACTTTACGTGCTTTTAGTCTTCCTTGTTGGTTGATTGAAGGTTTGAAGTCGTCGATCGAGGAGGTGGCAACAGTCACTCATTGTCGGCCGTCGCTGTTGCAGAAGCTGGATGCTGGCGCGCCTTCTTCTCGACACGGTCACCAGGCGAAACGGGCTCTTGATGTGTGCCAGCTAATGCTTCCCGTCCGCGACACCATGCTCGAAAGTACCATAGCCAGTCGATCGCAATTACATGCTGCCAAACCCCGAAAGCCCGGCAACTTGCGGGAGCGTCACACAACACACCTGCTCAATCGCACTACTCCAACCAGACTCCCCTCGCTGCCCGCGCTCCACGCGGCAGAGTTATCACTACCAAAGATCCTACACACTTTCGTTCTTCACACGACCTATCGATGTATTCGTTCGATAGCATAGTTTTCCCTAGGCAATACCCAGCGTAAAATACAAATAATATTTACAAAACAAACCAATTATACATCGACATAAATGCATAAATATATGTATACAAATATTAAAACAATTACAATATATAAAGACACAGAAATGTTATATCTTTAGGTAACAAAATAAGGAAAAAACTATGGTACAATAGATGGAAATAGGAGGATATGCATTTCCGGCGTTACAACTAGACCAAAGTCAAAAAAGGATTGTTTTATCTGGATCCACTGTCAGGTATGACAGTAAGGGGCATTCTGTTGTGTTTAGTGCCGCATCAGTTTGTGGCGATCAGACCGACGCCAATACTTCTCCAGGCAACAGGGTGAAAATTTACAGAGAGCAGTGATGGTCTAAACCCACACTTCCCCATCTCTTGGAGTCACGATTTGTGGAGGTCTTGGATACGGCAACAGGACTCACCTCGTAATTGTTGAAAGGATGCTGGCAGTTCACCAGCATGAAGGAAGGATGGTAAAACTTGTACTTGGTCCCTTCGTGACCAGGGTACCAAAAGCCATGTTCTCGCAGGTTAATGTAAGATCCGACTCCGCAGTGTACACTATTAACACACTCATCATTCTACGGGTCCTTCATTGGCTGCTCGGTGGCCTGATTTTTCACCCTTAGAACGTGGTTGGGGTGCGAAGGGAAGGCGTATACTTTGAGACCACCAAACTCTTTGACCTGAAACGGTACATGGTCAGGTATGGCTAAGAAACCCTCAGGATGATGTGCCAAGGCTTCCAGTCGACAACGAAAAATTTAGTGTAGTCGTGCCCGCTGGAGTCACATCTAATACTGTTGTCCATGCGCGGCATCAGTTCCGAATGGAATGCCAGTTTAATTGGTCAATATCCACTATTTTGTTAACGTATCCACAAAGTGTGACAGATTTCGGACTGGTGCTTCATGGTGCAACACTTCCAATTTTTGTTAGAGTTGATGCACTGGTGCTCCGGATTTTCTTGTATCATAATCTCTACTACTTTACTTCTTTTTTAGTAATGTCTTTGTGGTTAAATTGAAAAGACACTGAGATCGAGCAACACACACTGTTGCAGGACCCTCATCACAGCTGATGTTACAATGGAGGGTAACCGTCTCCATTGCACCTACTACGGAAAATGTGAGTACATTACACTACAAGGAGCTTTGCTAAGCGCTCGGTCACATACCTGATTCTTTTAACATATCTCATTATTATAATTAGAATAGACCGTGGTCTAAATTTGACCACTTGTGTTCATAATGGAAAGAAAGTAATTTTTTCGTTTGGTTAAACGGATTTTTTTCATATGCAGATTCTTAGTTCTTATCTGTACACTAAGAAGGTTTCAGGTTCTTACCTGAACGCTATGATGAAAAGATCGCTAAAGGGGGAAGAGGAAGCATTTGGATTTTAAAGACATAAGTTAGATAAATTATTACTTTGTTTTACAATTTAACGGTACGAAACTTCAATATAAACTGTATGTTCCGTAAAATATTCTTTCATCACTAGCTAAATGCCTTCTTTGGTATGTTCAGAAATGTAAAATTTCTGAACTATCGGGAGATCTGACTCTACTGGATGCAACATGTAACTGACTATGCGTAAAACATAGTTGCATCAATAAAATCCCAACTTTTTTCGAATGGCTTCCCCTGGGACTTATTAACGTAATTTCTGGTGCAGCATTATCAGCAAATTGTTTTCTTTGAAACTCAGCACGGAAAATAGGACCGGAATAAGTAATATCTATACCGGGAATCAAAAATCGCTTACGTTATGCGATACCATTTAATCGATTCCAGTCTGTTGCATTATTACCAGGACTGATCAACAAAGACTGAGAGTGATTTTTCCCTGCAGCTTCCATGATAGTTTCCTATCTGTACTACGGAAATCTGAAAAGAGCTTATTTTTGTATATTACGTCCAAAGGCAGCAGTAGTCTCGTGTCAGTAAGTTGTAGTAATGCTCTATTTGGCAGACGACCTTTGCATCCCATGTCAAACAATGGAGGTGACGCGAGATGACCAGAACGTAGCAATACAATTCTGTGTTCGTTTAAGACATACAGCAAATGAAATTTACGAAAAGTTTCAACAAACTTTGATGAAGATACACTACTTCAAACAATGTGGTTCAAGGACTTAGAAGGCCAGCCTGCTGTCTTAAGCAATGTGGGCATGGTGTTTCGGCTTCTGCTGTGAGTGAAGTCAACATCAAAACAGCTGCTGTGCCTCTGTCTTAGGATCGGCTGGTAACATTTCGTAACCTCAGTGAAGTGTTGAGAATTTCGTATGGCAGTGTCTCTACGATATTGCATGATCATCTCCATATGACCTGTGTTCATGCTCGTTGTGTGTCAAGTTTGTTGATTCCCGAATAAAAGGTTGTGCGAATGGAGGGAAGTCGTGAAGTGCTACGCCTCTCTGCTCATGGAGAGGATGCGTTCCTGGAATTGACTGTCACCAGTGATGAGCAGTGGGTGCATCATTATAATCTTGAAGGAAAACGATCCAGCACAGTGTTGAAATCGCCAGGTTCTCCAGCATTAAAAAACGCAGAAGCTGTTTCATCTGGAGAGTAAGTAATAGAGATCACATTTTTTTACTGTTATCGAATGATTTGCCAGTGTATAGTTCCCCCTCGCACTATTGTGACATCAGCATACTGCAGGTCAGTATAGCTTGATATCAGGAAGCATATTGCTTGGAAACGTTCTCAGACCGGATGGCGACTTCATCATGACAACTCGCGGCCTCACATCGCATATCAAGCCATGCAGTTTCTCGCTAAGTTCAACATTACCTGTGTACCTCATCCACTTCATAGCCCCGATCATGCATCCTGTGATATTTTTCTACCACTAAAGGTAAAGCTTCGGGGCATTAGGTTTGAAAGCTCTAAAGAAGTGCTCAAGAGAAATGAGATGGTTCTCAAGAACCTAACAGAGAATGGCCTGGTAGAAGCACGTTAAAAATTGCATTCAAGTAGGAGATAGTACTTCGAAAAAGATCATGTAAACATTGAAATAGAGTAATAAACACCGGTGAAAAAATATTTCAGTCTTTGTTGATCAACCCTCGTGTAGAAATATTTAACACGCATTCTGGTTCCATTAAACAGCACTTCATTTGTGTTTATAACTCTGACAAGAAGAACAGTGCAATTAATTTGCAATTGTAACTTACGTGGCGGTAACCCAAGGACATAAAGAAAATTCAAAACATCTGTTGCATAGTAATTTTTTACTCCGTAATCACTGTCAAATTATTTTAATAGCTGTGGTAAATTTTTTGCCTCATCTGGAACAGCATTTACTATGTCGTTGAAATGAGTTATTGATATTACGTGTTGGAGAGTAAATTTTGCGTCAAAGGTGGCAAATGAACTTCCCCGTTAAGGCAACACAATGTGAATGTCCTTGTATCACGTAAGGTAACCGCAGACGTGAAGTATTTTGCATTACAGTATCTGCATTGTAAATTCATCAGATCGCCGTTATGACGCTCAAAATATTTTGAATTGCTTCAGTGCATATTTAGCTATATCTTCGAAATCAGCAACAGAATTATCGTTATCAACGACCACATTATTCCATTACTTTGTTTACGCAAACAAGTCTCTCAGTAGCTCTTCATGTTTCATTATTGAAAATTAGGAACTTACTTCGAGTTATGTAGTAACTTTGGCAAATGGAGACAAAGTTACTTCCGTTTAATCTCAGACAAAGTAAGAGAAAAACCGACTCCAATACGTGTATTATGTTCAGTCTGTGTTGCTCCTGAAGGCTTCGTTACTGCGATATCTTGTTTACCACTGCTGACAACATCAGCGACATGGCCGATGTGGCTGCGTCGCAGCTCGGTATACGTGTGTTGCTAGAAATCAATAATCTGCAAGGTTTAAACACAAGCGCCCGTTCAATGCGATTTCACGAAACGTTGTTACCTCCGTGTGTAATTTCTAAAATAACACATGATCGGAACACGCGGTGGAGGTTGGTAGCAGTGTGTGTGTGTGTGTGTGTGTGTGTGTGTGAAAGAGAGAGAGAGAGAGACACAGAGGAAACCTATTCTCGGGTGTATATATCTACTTCCTTTAACGTCTCTTCACGGCTACTTCTACAAAGTTTTATTTTCTCGTGCACATCTGTGGCAATGCACCTTTCTAACTGTATAAGTCTCACAGTCCTCCTTGTACAGGGTGTTACAAAAAGGTACGGCCAAACTTTCAGGAAACATTCCTCACACACAAAGAAAGAAAATATGTTATGAGGACATGTGTCCGGAAACGCTTACTTTCCATGTTACAGCTCATTTTTATTAGTTCTCTTCAAATCACATTAATCATGGAATGGAAACACACAGCAACAGAACGTACCAGCGTGACTTCAAACACTTTGTTAGAGGAAATGTTCAAAATGTCGTCCGTTAGCGAGGATACATGCATCCACCTTCCCTCGCATGGAATCCCTGATGCGCTGATGCAGCCCTGGAGAATGGCGTAATGTATCACAGCCGTCCACAATACGAGCACGAAGGGTCTCTACATTTGGTACCGGGGTTGCGTAGACAAGAGCTTTCAAATGCCCACATAAATGAAAGTCAAGAGGGCTGAGGCCAGGAGAGCGTGGAGGCCATGGAATTGGTCCACCTTTACCAATCCATCGGTCATCGAATCTGTTGTTGAGAAGCGTACGAACACTTCGACTGAAATGTGCAGGAGCTCCATCGTGCATGAACCACATTTTGTGTCGTTCTTGTAAAGGCACATGTTCTAGCAGCGCAGGTAGAGTATCCCGTACGAAATCATGATAACGTGCTCCATTGAGAGTAGGTGGAAGAACATGGGGCCCAATCAAGACATCACCAACAATGCCTGCCCAAACGTTCACAGAAAATCTGTGTTGATGACGTGATTGCACAATTGCGTGCGGATTTTCGTCAGCCCACACATGTTGATTGTGAAAATTTACTATTTGATCACGTTGGAATGAAGCCTCATCCGTAAAGTGAACATTTGCACTGAAATGAGGATTGACACATTGTTGGATGAACCATTCGCAGAAGTGTACCTGTGGAGGCCAATCAGCTGCTGATAGTGCCTGCACACGCTGTACATGGTACGGAAACAACTGGTTCTCCCGTAGCACTCTCCATACAGTGACGTGGTCAACGTTACCTTGTACAGCAGTAACTTCTCTGACGCTGACATTAGGGTTATCGTCAACTGCACGAAGAATTGCCTCGTCCATTGCAGGTGTTCTCGTCGTTCTAGGTCTTCCCCAGTCGCGAGTTATAGGCTGGAATGTTCCGTGCTCCCTAAGACGCCGATCAATTGCTTCGAACGTCTTCCTGTCGGAACACCTTCGTTCTGGAAATCTGTCTCGATACAAACGTACCGCGCCACGGCTATTGCCCCGTGTTAATCCATACATCAAATGGGCATCTGCCAACTCCGCATTTGTAAACATTGCACTGACTGCAAAACCACGTTCGTGATGAACACTAACCTGTTGATGCTACGTACTGATGTGCTTGATGCTAGTACTGTAGAGCAATGAGTCGCATGTCGACACAAGCACCGAAGTCATCATTACCGTCCTTCAATTGGGCCAACTGGCGATGAATCGAGGAAGTACAGTACATACTGACGAAACTAAAATGAGCTGTAACATGAAAATTAAGCGTTTCCGGACACATGTCCACATAACATCTTTTCTTTATTTGTGTGTGAGGAATGTTTCCTGAAAGTTTGGCCGTACCTTTTTGTAACACCCTGTATAACTAATATTAAAAAAAAGTTACATCAATTTTCTATGTTCACGTCTTAATGTTTTGGTGTGATTACTCGTATACTGTAAGCTATCTCTTTGTTTTAACATTACGTCAACTCTTAAAGTAATCGGGTGAATTTTTCTTTTCAGATGCTGATTTGTTGAGTGCTGATCGCAACCTGGTGTATGGAAGTTCGGACATCTTCATTGAACACTTATGCATGTCGACCGGAGGTAAGTGTCTGCCCACCTTATGTCAGAATCCCCATGCCAAGAGTCACTTTCATAATACTTTTTTTAGATGCTTGGGAATATTTCTGATCATCATTACTTGTTTGCTACACTTTGTGCGAAACTCAGTGAAGCTGTTGTGTCATCGGTCCAGGTATCAGAAAATGCCTTAATCCAAAATGTGCAAAGTGTATTTGATGTTTATACACTGTAAATAGGACAGGAAAAGTAGCCTATGAGCACTGGAAGGCGGCATTAAAGTTTATTCCAAAGTTATATATAGAACTCATACGTGCCTTCTTAATTTACACAAATCCATCTGATGACAGGCATTTAATTCTCCAAAACCCGTTACGTAAATAAAAACAAATCGTGACTTGTTAGTGTAACTTGCAGATGAAACTGATATGATCAAGTCTAAAGATGAATTATGGTTAAAAGATTAGTTTGTACTTATCATTATTACTAAGAGTTCAGTTATTGGACGTATCCCAAGAAATGCGAAGAAAGTAATTTATAAATTCAGTATACGTAAATCCTATACTTACCATTTCATGCTAATCTGAAGATTTAGTATGAATTATTCCCCGCAACAGGAAAATCTACCAGCTAATATATGGATTAACTGAGCTGTGTGCTATAAGTGAAGTCGCGGTCAGTACTTGGTGTATATGTTCACTTATTACAGCTACTTACAATGTTACGGAAATAGCTTCAAATATGGACAGTTCTGTAGTACTAAGCATAAGAAAGTTAAGATACGTAGTATGTTAGATGCACTAGGGTAGCACGAGAAACAAAAAACTCAAAACACAACGCTAGTGTAAGTTTGTCTTCCAATAATTCTACCTGATATTCCCAAAACTTGCGTCGCATAGCCATGCGACTTTCAGTTTCAGTGTTAACGCAGCTAATGCCGACATATATCTGTCGGTCACTGAAGTTTCCTGTCAATAGCAATAACAAAACTGTTCCAGTAACAATAGGCTCAAAGAGAAGAGCAGTCATTAATATCATATGTGCGATGTGAAAAATTTGCTAATGAATTCTATTACTATGTACACTACTAGCCACTAAAATTGATACACCACGAAAATAACGTGCTACAGACGCTACATTTAACCAACAGGAAGAAGATGCTGTGATATGCAAATGATTACATTTTCATAGCATTCACACAAGTTTGGCGCCGGTGGCGACACCTAAAACATGCTCACATGAGGAAAGTTTCAAACCGATTGCTCATACACAAACAGCAGTTTACCAGCGTTGCCTGGTGAAACGTTGTTGTGATGCCTCGTGTAAGGAGGAGTAATGCGTACCATCACGTTTCCGACTTTGATAAAGGTTGGATTGTAGCCTATCTCGATTGCGGTTTTCGTATCGCGACACTGCTGCTCGCGTTGGTCGAGATCCAATGACTGTTGGCAGAATATGGTTCAAATGGCTCTCAGCACTATGGGACTTAACTTCTGAGGTCATCAGTCGCCTAGAACGTAGAACTAATTAAACCTACTAACCTAAGGACATCACACACATCCATGCCCGAGGCAGGATTCGAACCTGCGACCGTAACGGTCGCTCGGTTCCAGACTGTAGCGCCTAGAACCGAACGCCCACTCCGGCCGGCAGCAGAGTATGGAATCGGTAGGTTCAGGAGGGTAATACGGAACGCCGTGCTGGATCCCAATGGCCTCGTATCACTAGCAGTGGAGATGACAGGCATCTTATCCAAATGGCTGTAACGGATCGTGCAGCCACGTCTGGATCCCTGAGTCAACAGATGGGGACGTTTGCAAGAAAAGAACCATCTGCACGAACAGTTCGACGACTTTTGCAGCAGCATGGACTATCAGCTCGGGGATCATGGGTGCGTTTGCCCTTGACGCTACACCGCAGACAGGAGCGCCTGCGTTGGTTTACTCAACGACGAACCTGGGTGCACGAATGGCGAAACGTCATTTTTTCGGATGAATCCAGGTTCTGTTTACAGCATCATGATGCTCGCATCCGTGTTTGGCGACATAGCAGTGAACACACATTGGAAGCGTGTATTCGTCATCACCATACTGGCGTATCATCCGGCGTGATGGTGTGGGGTGCCATTGGTTACACGTCTCGCTCACCTCTTGTTCGCATTGACGGCACTTTGAACGTTGGACGTTACATTTCAGATGTGTTACGACCCGTGGCTGTACCCTTCATTCGATCTCTGCGAAACCATACATTTCAGCAGGATAATGCACGACCGTATGTTGCAGGTCCTGCACGGGCCTTTCTGGATACAGAAAATCTTCGACTTCTGCCCTGGCCAGCACATTCTCCAGATCTCTCACCTATTGAAAACTGCTGGTCAATGGTGGCCGAACAATGGCTCGTCACAATACGCTAGTCACTACTCTTGATGAACTGTGGTATCGTGTTGAAACTGCATGGCAGCTGTACCTGTACACGCCATCCAAGCTCTGTTTGACTCAATGCCCAGTCGTATCAAGGCCATTATTACGGCCAGATGCGGTTGTTCTGGGCACTGATTTCTCAGGATCTATGCACCCAGATTGCGTCAAAATGTAATTACATGTCAGTTCTAGTATAATATATTTGTCCAATGAATACCCGTTTATTATCTGCATTTCTTCTTAGTGTAGCAATCGTAATGGCCAGTAGTGTAGATGCCAACTAATGTAACAAAGAAATACCAACGAACATTGGACGACGACTGGTAGCGGATATGCTGAAAACTACTTCAGTTTGGAGTGGAGTCTTACTGTAGACCGTAGCTTTGGTTAGCTTACTCTAGTGCCTATGAATGAGTGAAATACCAATAAACAATGTTGTCTTCGTAGTTGAAGCACCTTCCGGTACGCGTAAGCAACATATACACTATACCGTTTCGCACATGAAAATCATGTCCGAAAGAAGGGACACCACATACATACAAATAAACTAAATACAACACACAAAATATTAGAAAATGGATGATTTATTCAAGAGAAAAAGGTAGTCAGTAACATGCTGGCCCACCTCTATTTATGCAAACTGTTATTCAGCTTAGCATTGATTGGTAGAGATAACGAGTTATTTTATACCCTCCTGGGAAATATCATGCCAAACTCTGTCTAATTTCCGCGTTGGATCGTGAAAGTCCTTAGCTGGTTGGAGGCCCCTGCCCATAATTTTCCACACGTTTTCAACTGTGGAGAGATCCGGCGCTATCTTCCCCAAGGTCGAGTTTGGCATGCAGCAATCACTGTGTTCGAGCGGCCACAATTTTGCTGAAATGTCGGTCCAAGGAGGATTGCCACGCAGGGCAGCAAACCGGGGCGTACAGTATCGTCGACCGAAGCGGTCCTGCAATGAAAAGACCACCACGCCTGGATACCGACCCATATGGTGTGTGACAGTCGGGCTGGTATCCCACCGTTGCCTGGGGCGTCTCCAGTCTTCAGACACGTCTTCAGCCTGGAATCTGACTGACTGGAGTAGAATTGTCTTCAGCGTCGCTTCGAGTGCAGCTCCATGTCTGTAGACGCCTCCGACAGTAGTGATACAGCAACCTTACTGCGGTCATCCATGCAGCCCATACAGCCAGCAGTAATGACCTTGGTCGTCATTTCTTTTCATACCAGAGTCCCTTTGGCAGTCATCTACAGCAACCTTACGACACAGCGGTACGTCTACGATATTCTGCACCCTGATTCGTTGCCCTTCATGCAGCGTACATTTCAGCAAGATAATGACCGCCGGCACACGGTGAGAATTTCTACAGCTTGTCTTCGCGCTTGTTAAACGCTGCCATGGCCAGCAAGGTGGCCGGAAATCTCCCCAGTGGAGAACGTATGGAGCATTATGCGCGCTTTCCTGAAACCAGCTCGGGATTGCGACGACCTGGTGCGGCATTTAGATAGAATTCAGAACGATAATCCTTAGGAGGTCATCTCTACCAAACACTACCAAACCAAATAGCGGCTGGGGTAAGTGCCACAGGTGTACCAACACTACTGAATTCTCACTTTGTGTAGCTCTTTCTCTTGATTTAATGAACCTATTATTCTGAAACTAATTTGTTTGTCTATACATGTAGATCACATCTACCTATTTCGACCACACTTGGACGATTTTTTTGTGGTGACAGCCATTAAGATCATTGAAACTTCCTGGCAGATTAAAACTGTGTGCCGGGCCGAGACTCGAATTCGGGTCCTTTGCCTTTCGCGGGCAAGTGCTCTACCAATTGAGCTACCCAAGCACGACTCACGCCCCGTCCTCACCGCTTTACTTCTGCCAGTAGCTCGTCGACTACCTTCCAAATTTTACAGAAGCTCTCCTGCGAACCTTGCAGAACTAGCACTCCTGCCGGAGACATGGCTTAGCCATAGCCTGGGAGATGTTTACAGAATGAGAATTTCACTCTGCAGCGGAGTGTGCGCCGATATGAAACTGGCAGAAATAAAGCTGTGAGGACGGGGCGTGAGTAGCTCAGTCGGTAGAGCACTTGCCCGCGAAAGGCAAACGTCCCGAATTCGAGTCTCGGCCCGGCACACAGTTTTAACCTGCCAGGAAGTTTCATATCAGCGCACACTCCTCTGCAGAGTGAAAATCTCATCCTTCAAACCATTAAGATCATTTCTGTGGGCATGCTCTCTCTCTCTCTCTCTCTCTCTCTCTCTCCCTCTCTCTTCAGCGAATCCAGCTGTATGAGACGAGAAATGACTACGGTGGACAGGGGACACTGTCTAAGTGGTCTGCGACAGGATGAAAACTTGAGTCACAGGAAACCTTGCTAGGATAGCAGTGGCGGTTGACGCGGCCGCGGCTGTAAAACAGAATATCCGGCTACGAGTTCCCGATATGGCACAAACTTTCTCTTGTCTCCATTGAGTTAATTTCAATATACAGTTGCGACATATGTCAGAATCTATTTTATTTCATCATATATGTGTACGGCTGCAGGATGAAGAATAGTGACCGAAAAGACAGACACCACACACACACACACACACACACACACACACACACACACACACACAGGATCAATGATGCAATATCATTTGTTTTTAACTATTTTTTTTTCTCTTTTTGCAGATGAGATGGTTTTCATCTACACAAGTGTCCCAAATCCGAGTGACGAGCTGGTGAACCAGATATGGGAAGAAGTTGATGCCCGGCCTGAAGTCGACAGGTCTAAATTTCAGAAAGTCAGTTGCTAACGGTGAACAAGCTTGAAAATACATTACGCATTTGGAACTGAGTACGTTAATGAGAGTATTTTCTTCATGAGTATCCTTGCTAATACTTATAACATTTCCAGTACGGAAGTATTTATTTCCGCGAGTTGATTTACTTTAATTGAAATTAACTCGACAATTATATCGCGTTATCTCAGTTGAAGTGTATTTACTGCAAATATAAACATTCCATATTCAGCAACTTATTAGCTGCACTGGGTTCAGTCCCACTATGTACATAATGTCCAAACGATGTGTTTGCTAACTATACAGAAACTTAAACATCACAGATAGGATGTAGTAAATGGGGCTCATGTGCCATCAAGTAGGTAGTACGAATTTTTATGCGAGAGAGAATATCACGTTTAGACCCTAATAGCCCCCATTCCATGAAATTCCTTACCTTAGAAATTTTTAGAATTTTTATAATTAGTAGAAAATCAGGGAAAACTGACAACTCCGTCAGTAGGTTCGGACTGGTCAATAGTAATGAATATACCTTTGAGTAGGGAGGATATTATAACCAGAGGATAGCGTACCTAGAGACTCGTGATGTTTTTTGCTCGGTACTTCAGTCTAGTGACTAATTTCAGAATTCATGAACCTACGCGCACTGGAGACCACCATTAGCAGTTTTCGTCATTTTCTGTAAATTTTGCTTTTGCTAGACATGAAGTTGTTTATTGTGCAGCATTTGTAAATATTCCCACTTCTGCATATTTATGTGCTGTATCATGTATTTGAGTTATTTGGGATATCTTTCAGGCCTTCAGTTACAGAAATCTAATGCAAGTAAAGCTGTATACATATTTTTTACTCTAGGTATATAATGCGGGGACGATGGAGCCATATTTCGCCGGTCACACACCACTTTGTACCTTGAAACAAAAGGTCTTCCACCACAAATCGTGAAACGATGCTAATTAGCTGAGTTTCTTTAACTTCTTAAGACATTTACTTGTCTATAAAATATAAATCTGCGTCAGATTCCTGCAGTTTCAATTGGAAAATGTATATAAGTTGTAACAGTTATCTGAAAATACTTCTGCTTCATTCGATTACACTAACTATTTGTGTGTAGTGGAGTAATAATGTAACAGGCGACGACTAAACACAGAATTTATAAGATTTTCTCGACTGAAACGCTCTTAAACATCAATAGAATATTTTCCCCGTATACCTGAACATATTGTACCTTTCAACCTGTTTTCACATTTAAAAAATCTTTAATTTTCAGGATGAATTTTTTTAATTTCCCAGAAAGTTTTCCGAGACCCACATTTCCCTGCAATTTAATTAATTAGTGTAATTAAAGTTCAAATACATAAGCAATATATTGCTCGAATTTATCATGAGATCCATTTTCTAATAAGAGCGCTTTTCTCTCACCCCACCAATGTTAAGCAGTTGTCTTTACTTGATTTCGAGCAGCTGTCATTTTTGAAACTGAAATTATTACATTCTTTTTTTTGTCTGAGGTTACATAACCTCTCCAATATATTTTACATATTAGATCGAATAGTTTTTTGTCAAAGCCATATCCTTATAGTCATAATCAACTTGCTAGTTGTGTAATTTGATACTTTCTGTTCTTCAACCAAATTCTGATGAAGTACGAGCTTAGATAACAACGTAGAAGATTGTAATACGGTTCTTCCCTGCAGTCATGGTACGGAAGATAAAATGGTGAGACTGAGATAAGCGATCACGGAATAGAAAACCAGCTAAAACTCTTCAACAATGGAAAGGCAACTGGACCCAATAAGATAACTGTGAGGTTCTACAGAGATGTGTGAAAGAACCTGCTCTGGCTCTGGTAGTAGGTTATCCTCGGACGCTGGAACAACGAAGGGTACCGAGCGGCAGGAAAAATGCGCAGATCACCCCTGTTTTCAAGAAGAGTCGATAATCTGATGGATGTAATTATACTCAGTCTGTTATAGAATGACTTTTTATATTTATGGATGTTTTGGAGAACGAATATATCGTTCATAAAACTTAACATGCTTTCCATAAACGGAGATCTTGAGAAACTCAGCTCATTCTGTTCACTATCGCTATAAACAATGGCCCTCAGTTTGATGCCATGTTTGTTGAATTCAGAAAGACATTTGACACTGCCCACTGCCCCCATAAGGAACATCATCCGAACGTTCAATTAGCTTGCGTTGCAGGAAATGAAGGTACACAAGGACACGAAGTCGACTAGATAAGAATTGTGGCTGAAAATGGTTCCAATAACTCTGAGCACCATGGGACTTAAGGGGAGCCGGAGGTGGTCAAATTCAAAAATTACGATTTTTTTTCCTACCGAAAATTAATTGGAACATTCCTCTTTAATGTAAACTTTGAATTATTGTTCTACTCACCCTAGAAGTGGAGTTATTACCATTTTCCCCCACGCCTGCAGAGGAAATGGGCAGCCGCTGAATGCATCTAACACCCTCTCTTGACTTCCTGGCGAACTGCTTGGGATTTTCTCGGCCTGTTACGCATACAGCGAGTGTGCAAGGGTTGGCTACATTGTTTTCTGTGACAAATGAAGCGCTAAGAGCGCGGAACATCGTCTCTTTTCTGTTTACCGTTTCGAATTAGTTCAGTGTTGCGCCTGTTGTTGGTAGTATTATACTTCTTGTGTAAAGCGTTGTTCGGGTTACGATGCCACGTTTTAGTAACCGTGCATATAAGAAGAGGAAGAACGTAGGGAAAAGAAAATTAACACTAATACCAAGTTGCGATACTACAATTACTGAAACAGTGCTTTCTTCTGCTAAGCAGCACATGGCTGGCCATAGCCCTGTGACATCTTCTAGCAAGAAGCTGGCTGGTGGAAGTGACAGATTTCGTGAATATGTTAGTGACAGTGATGATATTAACGAGGTACTGAAAGAAAGTGTTCTGTGCAAAATGTGTTCAAGTGTAGGAGTGGGACTAGACATAACAAAACACTTTGGTTTAGCTTGTGAGATGAAGATAATCTGTGCATTTTGGAAGTATCAAGTGACTTTTTACAATTCACATGCCAGTCTCTTTGGTGAAAATGGACGATCTAGAGTGTTTGATGTGAATGTTCGACTTGTGTATGGTCTTCGATCCACTGGAAAAAGGTGTGCTGCTGGTAAACTGTTTTGTGGTATTATGAACTTCCCATCACCTCCAAGCAAATTTGGGTACTACTGTGAACTGGTAGGATCCTCTGTTGAAGATGTTGATTTGAAAACCATGAAGGAAGCAGTGGAGGAATCTGTAGAAATGAACGGTGGTTCTAGGGATTTGGTAGTGGCATTAGATGGTTCCTGGCGAAAGAGGGGCCATAAATCCCTGAATGGGGTTGTAACTGCTACTTGTGGTGATAGTGCAAAAGTGATAGATGTTGCAATATTACCAAAACATTGCAGGTGCAAAAATAAAATCAAAGGAGAGCACAGTGGAACCTGTGGGGAAAATTTTAGTGGATCAAGTGGAGCAATTGAAGTGGATGGAGTGAAACAAATTTTTGAATGTTCAGTTCCCAGATACAGCTTTAGGTACAAATACTACCTTGGGGATGGCGACTCCAAAGGTTTCAAGACTATAGAGGAACTGAAACCATATGGAAATCAATTTGTAGTTGAAAAGTTGGAATGCATTGTGCATGTGCAAAAGCGTATGGGTGCATGACTTCGAAGGCTCAACCCAACTTTGGGTTCAAGTAAGCTCAGTGATGGAAAGACAATAGGAGGGAGAAGCAGGCTTACTGATGAGGTGACTGAACGTCTACAGAGATACTATGGGTATGCTATAAGGCAAAATACTAGTTATGTTAGTGACATGCGAAAAGCAGTGTGGGCATTGTTCCTTCATGCTGCATCTTCCAATGAATACCCTCAACCGAGCCTGTACCCAAAAGATTCCTGGTGCAAATACACTCCTGGAAATGGAAAAAAGAACACATTGACACCGGTGTGTCAGACCCACCATACTTGCTCCGGACACTGCGAGAGGGCTGTACAAGCAATGATCACACGCACGGCACAGCGGACACACCAGGAACCGCGGTGTTGGCCGTCGAATGGCGCTAGCTGCGCAGCATTTGTGCACCGCCGCCGTCAGTGTCAGCCAGTTTGCCGTGGCATACGGAGCTCCATCGCAGTCTTTAACACTGGTAGCATGCCGCGACAGCGTGGACGTGAACCGTATGTGCAGTTGACGGACTTTGAGCGAGGGCGTATAGTGGGCATGCGGGAGGCCGGGTGGACGTACCGCCGAATTGCTCAACACGTGGGGCGTGAGGTCTCCACAGTACATCGATGTTGTCGCCAGTGGTCGGCGGAAGGTGCACGTGCCCGTCGACCTGGGACCGGACCGCAGCGACGCACGGATGCACGCCAAGACCGTAGGATCCTACGCAGTGCCGTATGGGACCGCACCGCCACTTCCCAGCAAATTAGGGACACTGTTGCTCCTGGGGTATCGGCGAGGACCATTCGCAACCGTCTCCATGAAGCTGGGCTACGGTCCCGCACACCGTTAGGCCGTCTTCCGCTCACGCCCCAACATCGTGCAGCCCGCCTCCAGTGGTGTCGCGACAGGCGTGAATGGAGGGACGAATGGAGACGTGTCGTCTTCAGTGATGAGAGTCGCTTCTGCCTTGGTGCCAATGATGGTCGTATGCGTGTTTGGCGCCGTGCAGGTGAGCGCCACAATCAGGACTGCATACGACCGAGGCACACAGGGCCAACACCCGGCATCATGGTGTGGGGAGCGATCTCCTACACTGGCCGTACACCATTGGTGATCGTCGAGGGGACACTGAATAGTGCACAGTACATCCAAACCGTCATCGAACCCATCGTTCTACCATTCCTAGACCGGCAAGGGAACTTGCTGTTCCAACAGGACAATGCACGTCTGCATGTATCCCGTGCCACCCAACGTGCTCTAGAAGGTGTAAGTCGACTACCCTGGCCAGCAAGATCTCCGGATCTGTCCCCCATTGAGCATGTTTGGGACTGGATGAAGCGTCGTCTCACGCGGTCTGCACGTCCAGCACGAACGCTGGTCCAACTGAGGCGCCAGGTGGAAATGGCATGGCAAGCCGTTCCACAGGACTACATCCAGCATCTCTACGATCGTCTCCATGGGAGAATAGCAGCCTGCATTGCTGCGAAAGGTGGATATACACTGTACTAGTGCCGACATTGTGCATGCTCTGTTGCCTGTGTCTATGTGCCTGTGGTTCTGTCAGTGTGATCATGTGATGTATCTGACCCCAGGAATGTGTCAATAAAGTTTCCCCTTCCTGGGACAATGAATTCACGGTGTTCTTATTTCAATTTCCAGGAGTGTATAAGGACCGACGTTGACGACCTGACACAAGATGTAAGAAACTGCTCGTGGTTCGGTTAGGAATGGCTCCTTCATTCTCACCTACTTCTAAGTAGTGGGCTGCTGTTGATCTCAGCGTAGTGCTACAACCAAGCAAGTCTCCACGTTCGAACAACTGGCAGCAAGGGTAAAACAACCGCAAGAAGAGCAACGATAAACCGTAATAAATCTCACGAGGAAGAAATGCTTTGATGGGGGGAAATCACTTCTGGAAAAAGCACTAAATTTGGCACCATGCGACCATATGAACGTTTTGTTTTGATTGGTCCTCTATATACCAACCTGTTAATTGCAAACAAAACTGTTGTTGTCAAGAAATGTTCTGTAGAATAAAGCTCGTCAGCCCCCAGGTGAGATGCACAAATTAAGTCACTGTTCGTAGGGCGTCTGAATGCGTGGTTGGTGTGTTAAGATATTGCTACGCTAATGTCTAGAGACGAATCAAACACAATTGTCACAAATAGGCTCAAAATCTAGTAGCCAAGGCCAAAAATATCCAGGCAGGAATTTTCGGTGAAAAATAAGTTTCACAACTCACTGTTTTACAATTTAACGAAACTTACTTATTTCACTTCAAAAAAATAAATCAAAGTTCATTTGGCATAAGTTTTTAATTATAGCTCCACAATTACAAAGTAGTTCAAATTACAAGTTCAGGTAACTAGACAATAGTCGCCACGAAGTTTCTGAGTTCACATTAGTTCTCCTAATATGAATTATAACAAATTTACAAGTTTAATTATTCACACTCGAATATGACAAGTCCCCATTTTAACACTTAGAAAACTTTCGAAGCTATTGCAAGGCGACGTGCATGTGGCTCAGGGATGTCAGGTCCCTCTTCTACCCCTAGTTCATAAAACAGAATGCCCCCAACAGACCAACAGACCACGAGCAAGATGGCTGCCGACTATTTAAGCTCTCGGCTGTCAAGTACATACACACCCGTCTTCCGGAACAGACATAACAACTATTAATTTTATGCTATGCAAATTTATCATACATCGCATTGTATGCACAGATCATCAGCTTTCCATGGATGTTCTTCGTTTTAGAAGAAATGAAATGTTTTATCAGTAATTAAGTTTACGTTATGCTAAAACTGCTTTTCGCTCTTTTGCCGATAGTAAATATAAGCAAACCAAACTAAGCACAGGGTGGTCCAAAAGTCCGGAAATACCCTGATAAAATCCAAATGGAGTAGCAAACAAGGAAACAAAGTCCTTACACACGAGGAACGGCCATGGTGGCCATCTTGAAAGCCGCCATCTTGGATTCAACACCAAAATTTCAAATGGGAATGTGCTCATGTGACATATCAGATAGGGAATTTCACCAGAAAAACAATGGCGTTGTTATTTTAAACATAGCTTTATTCATTCTCGGGTTATAGCCAATTACTTGCGGCAGCAGTGGGACTCTCGGCAGCGTGAATATTACGTACTGAGAAGTCATAAAATGGAGTCTGAAGCGGTGCAAAGTGACTATCCCATGCCTGATATGTTACATGTGTTTAAATGTTAGGTATTATTTACTCATGCTAACGTTTTAATCAATGGTTATTTGAGGTTATTGGATGAAGAAGTGTTTCGTTGTTAAGGGAGGATGGGACATATCCGGAATTCTTCCATCATGATAGAGCCCCACCACATTATGGGCACAATGTGCGAGCATACCTGGATGTGCAGTTCCCTCTAAAGTGGATTAGTCGTAGGGAGTGGCCTCCACGTTCACCAGATTTGACTCCTTTGGATTTTTATCTTTGGGGTCATGTCAAAGCAATGGTTTATCCTGTAAAAATACGGGATTTGCATCATCTAAAGCAGCGCATTGTTGATGCGCGGGGTCAAATTCAGCCAGATGTGTTGGTCAAAGTTCATCAGGACTGGGTTCGGAGGATAGAATTAACAGTCCAACATAAGGAACAACATATCGAACCATTTTTATGACTGTTGGTGACCTCTCCAGACTGTGAAACATCGGCGAAATGTCTCTTCGGCACATAACACATATGCTGCCGAGCGCCCCACCGCTGCCACCTGTAACTGGCTATAACCGTAGAATGAATAACGCTACGTCTAAAACAACAACGGCACTGATTTTCTGGTGAAATTCTCTATCTGTCCGATATGTCACATGACCATATACCCATTTCACCATGGGGTGAAAACTGTACGAGCACTAAGAAATATTGACAGAGAAAGGATAAGAGGAGCAGAAAGAAGAGAAAGGCATACGACGTATGATGGAACAACATGCCAGAAAAGAAGACAGAAGAGGAAGCTTTTGGAGGATGGAGAAGAAGACCCAGATAATCCATCCTACAGTGCAGGAATGTATTGAGAAACTTTGATAGCCATTTCCCATAAATTAGAATTTTTCGAATACAACGAACAGCCCGCATCTCGTGGTCGTGCGGTAGCGTTCTCGCTTCCCACGCCCGGGTTCCCGGGTTCGATTCCCGGCGGGGTCAGGGATTTTCTCTGCCTCGTGATGGCTGGGTGTTGTGTGCTGTCCTTAGGTTAGTTAGGTTTAAGTAGTTCTAAGTTCTAGGGGACTTATGACCACAGCAGTTGAGTCCCATAGTGCTCAGAGCCATTTGAACCATTTTTTACAACGAACATTTTCCCAAAATCCACTCAAGCTAGAGAGATGACATTTTTATACAGCACTCCTAGTGGTCAAACTTACATTGTAAAACAGCCATTTGGCAATATGTTCAGTAGTTTCATTTCAGTTTAATTATAAAGCAATTATTTGTAAAAAATTTGGGTCATTAATAAAAAAATAATTGGAAGGAAACAAGAAAAGATACTCCAAAATCCCTCTGTCATAACTGCAATACTAAACCACTCTATATGTAAAAAAAATTCAATTTTTCTATTTGGTAGTTTATTCATAAATATTCCTCAAACTTAGTGATTTTAACAGGGGCAGCATAGGCACCTCCGGCTCCCCTTAACATCTCCCCTAGAACTTAGAACTACTTAAACCTAACTAACGTAAGGACATCTCACACATCCATGCCCAAGGCAGAATTCGAACCTGCGACCGTAGCGGTTGCGAGGTGCCGGGGCTAGCAGTGTATTTAACACTAAATTCTTCTAGAATCTACATATGTAAATGATGCTCTAAGCCCCCCTATTCTAACTCCGACTTTTGCTGTTGCACATGGATTAAAAAGATACGCGAACTGACTGTAATCAACCCTGCAAGTGGAGTAGAAAAGAGTTTGGCACCTGCAATAATTTAATTTGATAAATAAGATAAATAAAGGAAGGTTTCATTAACGTAGTGAGAAATGATAGGGTTGCTCTACCGATTAACAGAATGAAAGTTCTGTCCAAAATCACAATATGATTTATTAAGACTAAACACAAAATAATAAACAAAAACACATGAAACATTTACAATACATCAAATTGGCTCAAATTGGATACTCAAACAAACGCTGTGAAGGTGAAGTTGTCCCTAAACTAGATTGTGACGTTTATGACGAAGTGTTATGTGGAGCCTATTCCTTGCCACTCAAATCTTAAGAAAAACACACAGCTAACCCAACATTAATTGCTGCTACATTAGTGAGAACTCAGACAATGAACACCCAAGATAGAACAAAGTTAGAAAAGACGAACAGGCGCGCTCTGCTGAGCTCTGATTATCGCCTAGCAAAAATGCCTGCTTTGCCAGTGCTGCAGACATACATTACCAAACTGTTCTTCTTAGCTGCAAGGACACGATCTGGCGTACTGGAAGCGATGGCTGGTTGCTTCGACATCCCGTCGTGGTGATGATAATGTCGCGAGCATAGCCCGAAATAAATTGTCCTGGTCTGGTTGTTCCAGACTAAAGACTTCCTATCAATACAAACGCGCCTCTGAGGGACACGAAGAATGCTCCCCACACAATCAATGACGGTACAGTGATTGATTTTCACAAGTGAAGTCACCCAGTAACTCCGATACACTCAACTTTAGCCAAAAATGCCCAATACAGACAACATGGGCCGCTTGTACGCAGAATGCTCAATTGCCAACTGTACTCGGAAAGTTATGTTGAAGTCGAAACTTCAGCAACTTCGTTAAACAGTTACAATCAAATAAAAGTATATTAGACAGCCAATGGAAGGCAGGCTGTCCAGAGCAGCGAGAGCTCAGTGTTGTAACCTACTCCGACTGAAAGGCGAGAGCCGACTACCCACAAGAGCACCTGTCCAAACCGAACACAGAACATTCCCGCCCCCACGACAGGGGCTGTGGTTAACCGTTCCAATCAGCAACTCGAAAGCCGGCGGAAAATTCCACTCCATTGCCAGAGCACAACCATTCCACCAATGGAGATTCTTGGCGCCAATTTCTGCGCCGATTTTGCTACGTCACGTAGCTATGCCCCGAGCAAGCCAATCACGATTTTGCAGAAAGCGCGGGAATTTGCCAGCCACAACTGCCTGGGTACACAAGTCATTCCCATGCTTCGCTGGTAGCCTGCCAGAAAGTGTTTTCGCTAAGTTTCTGCGAAGTAACGGAACCTCTAGCCCAGCCGCTACTTCAGGCCCCTCCGAGCGTGTCTGCCGCTATTCTACAATGTCGGCGTCTGGAAAGCATTCACTTGACTCCCTCACACCCATCGGCTTACCCTTTCAAGATCAGCAAAGCCCGTCTGTCACCAGACCACGCGGGTGACGAGAGACGCTGCATGGGAAGCCCGCATGTGAAGGAATAGCAACTTTTCACTGCATGCAATTAGAGAGGAAATTCGTAAGACAGAAATATGAGAGGGGGCTCATGCCACCTCTCACAGTCACGCAGTTCCAGACAGAAGTGCGTAGAGCCACACGGCCCCACCGGCCGGCCAATTGTGGCTCTATCAACTGATTATCAATGACAGCTGCCCAAACATTAATGGAAAATTTTAGCTGACATTCCGTCTCAATGGTGACATATCAGTTCACATGACGCCAAATGTGTTTGCTATGGATGTTTGTTAATATCATCTTGTGTAAAGCACATTTCTTTGGCAAGTTACACATGCGCGACGAAATGTGAATCATACCCACATTGCTTAAGGATCCGTTGGCAGAAGGGAGCCCGGACTCAATGCCAGGTGTCGCCAGGGCCTGCACACTTTGTACGTGATATGGATATAGGTGTCCTTTTTTAATTTCAGATAAAGTCTACAGCGCATAAACAGTGAATGCCGTCTTTGAAAAATGGAATCAGAATACGTATTAAACTTCTATTATAGGGAGGTGAAGAGGTGAAAGACTGGTAAGTGTACCATGGTGCATAGCTCTCCTCTATAGTTCCCTTGTGGAACATGTTACCCAGAGGAGTTTCTATGTGAAATACTTTTACACTGACGACTGAGAAAGGTCCCTAGAGAACCAAAACAATAATTTTTGTTCGCAACCATCTTCATCGTCTTTGTCTGGTAACATGAAAAGATACTAGTTTTCAGTATTTTTCTTACAAATGGGTGTGTCTGGCAGAGGGTGTTAACATTACTCCCGAGGTAAGATTTTTATGCCGATTTTAAGAGAATCAGAGGTTAGAATCAGTTCTGTTGTGAAAATGAGAGTTTCATACCTTTCACTATATGACTTACCTGTAACCTGTTTATAAAGGAAGTATTGTGAAATATTTTATATTGTACTAAATTTATGATTTAAATATGGTCAAAAATTTAAAATGGGTAACTGGAGCAACTTGCGAACATCGGAAAGTGGTCACATTGTAGATGCGAAGACGGATGTGCAACCTCACTCTCTGGAACAGTATGTTCAGAATATTGCAGGAACAAAGTAAAGCCAAACATCTGAATCTTGAAATGCTAAATACATGTGGCACAGAAGCCTCTGTATTGGATATAATTTCTCGAATTTTCTCCTCGTGGTCAATGCGCAAGATGTATATGGGGAGAAGTAATATTTTGTTTGACTCCTCCTGAAAGCGCTGTCCCGAAATTTCAGTATTAAATCTCTCCGTGAAGCACAACATCTCTCTTGTAACGTCTGCCAGTGGAGTTCGTGTAGCATCTCCATAAAGCTCTCTCGCCAGCTAAACGATCCCGTGACGAAACGCGCCGCTATTCGTTGGATCTTTTCTATCCTGATAGGCATTCCAGATAGATGAACAATACTCAAGAACCGGGCGAACAAGTTCGTGTATGAGTTACATTTCCTTAAGATTCTCCCGATGAATCTGAGTCTTCTGTCTGTTTTCCCTCTATCTGTTTTATATGATCTTTCCACTTAAGGTTGCTCCGGATATTTAGGTCTAGAAATTTTACGGCAGACGCTGTCTCCAACTGTTTGTCATCAGTAGTGTAGCTGTACAGTAGTGGATTTATTTTCATATGCATGCGCAATATGTTACATTTTTTTACGTTCAGGTTCAACTGCCAGTGTCCGTACCATTTATCAATTCTCTGCAGGTCGTTCTGCAAATTCTTACTATCTTCTGGCGCTGTTTCTTTGGTAGAAACAACTGCATCATCTGCGAATAGCCTTAAAGACCATCCGGCGCTTTTACTAGATGACATATATATTGTGAACAACAACGGTCCTATCACACTTCTCTATGGTACTCCGGATATTAATTTTACATCTGTCGATTTACTTCCTTTAAGAGCGATGTGTTGAGTTCTACCTGAAAGAAAGTCTTTAATCCAACCGTAGGTCTGTTCCGATACGTAAGTACTAATATCTCGCCAGCAATCGTCAGAACCGAACAAAAAAGTTGACTTGTGCTTTTCTTACGATGATAGTTCTGATGAAATAGTGTACTGGAAGTCGAAGTGACTATAAATAAGAACAAGACACTAACACTACCTCGTGCCCTTTCGTGAAGCAGTGCAAGATAATGCGACCCTACCGTGCATAATATTTTACTTTGATCCTCACCTCACAGTGCACTTGACCCATGTAATATAGCTGCTGGGAGAAAAATTCTCTTCGTGGATGATATCGACACTAATATAACAGGTAAAATACCAGAACCCCCTACAGAAAAGGCCAATCATATCCTCACTGATGAACAGAGTAAGGTAATAAGCAATAATTTAACACTTAGCACAAAGAAAACATTACAGCATGGAACTGAGTAAGAAGGCGGAAAATAATGCAGTAATGATTACACTGATTTTGTAACAAACGTAAAAGTTAGGGATGGATATTAAATATCAACTGAATAGGACTGAGCACACAACGATGCTAGGAAAGGGAATGCATATATGCAAAACTATAGAGTTTTATTTTCAGAGTGTAACACCATGTATATCGCAAATAGCTGCTGTAACTATATACACATTTTTTTGGCGATCAAGTTATAGCAAAACTGGTCGCTCGACGTGATTTTTGGAAGTTAAATTAAGCATGTAATAATGTGATGATGTAAACTTCTTTTGAATATAATGTTATTATTTAAATATTATCATTTACATCCGAAGTCTAAAATGACAAATAAAATGAGACGTCTTTACTGTTCAACTCATTCTCTGGCCCTGCATTATTTCCCGAAAAGCCAAAAGACGGAGTTAATCAGAAGTTAATAGAACCCGTAAAAACCTGATTAATCTTTCAATTGGAACTTGGTTAACCATAGACAATTAGCATGATTAGCGATGGACAAAATTAATTCAAACATAAATAATTAATCAGCATACGAGAAAAAGCTATGTAAAAATAGTGTTAAAAAACAAAAATAAACACAAAACCACGGGTTCATCATTTATAATGTAATTGTACTGCTTATGCTGTGTCTCTCAGCAGGAGAAAAAAGGGAGATTACGGCACATGCCTAATGAAGGCATGCTTAATGATGGCGAAGAACAAGTTCTGTCTCTTCAGAATTAGAAATATCTTTTACGAGCAGAATCGTTGCCTGACAGTTTGTAAACTGCACTGAACGTATTTTAATAGGTGTCGGTATTAATACAAAATTTTAGCAGAATAATCGAAATAAGGGTTAGATAAATAAATTTCACTGTGTTACAAGAAGTCCAAAGGGCAGTGACAGTTACAAGTTGATTGCCATTTAAGAGTATCATTGCCACTGGGGTCGAAAGTTAATTTCATGCTTTTATCAATCTGTCTTAAATGGTGAACATGTTTTTATCTGTCTGCCTGATGGAATTACGTGTGCATATTCGAGAAGCTATCATACGTCACTACTGACTCACGAAAACGAAGAAAAATAGAATTAGCCAAACTCATAGGGTGGTATATTTCTGCATGTGTCAGTGCTAATACTAATACGCCTTGGTAATAAGTCATTCAATAACCATTGGAAGAGCTACAATGAAATTTGTTAATTTCTCTATAATTCATGGTTACACGCGTACTTTATATATATTTCAAACGAAAATACCTTACAATTTTACATGAAAATAATTAGGATGTGACTGAGAGCTCAGTTTTCATGTCATTTCGTGGGAAAAGTCTCTAGGTCAGCTGGTTTTTACGCCTCACACGACGTTTCGTAAACAGCTGCCCTCGATTGGTTAACCAAGATCAATACAGACAGCTAATTTGCAGGGACAGCTCATGATCACATATCAGAGTGTTCTTCGAGAAGGAGATTTGTGAGGGTTTTAAGAAGCTGGCTAAACTCCACGACGGAAGAGAGGGTATCCTCAGCTCTTGTTTTTATTGGTTTACTATGACCAACAATCGCAGTGCCGTAGGGGACCGCACCGCCACTTCCCAGCAAATTAGGGACACTGTTGCTCCTGGGGTATCGGCGAGGACCATTCGCAACCGTCTCCATGAAGCTGGGCTACGGTCCCGCACACCGTTAGGCCGTCTTCCGCTCACGCCCCAACATCGTGCAGCCCGCCTCCAGTGGTGTCGCGACAGGCGTGAATGGAGGGACGAATGGAGACGTGTCGTCTTCAGCGATGAGAGTCGCTTCTGCCTTGGTGCCAATGATGGTCGTATGCGTGTTTGGCGCCGTGCAGGTGAGCGCCACAATCAGGACTGCATACGACCGAGGCACACAGGGCCAACACCCGGCATCATGGTGTGGGGAGCGATCTCCTACACTGGTCGTACACCACTGGTGATCGTCGAGGGGACACTGAATAGTGCACGGTACATCCAAACCGTCATCGAACCCATCGTTCTACCATTCCTAGACCGGCAAGGGAACTTGCTGTTCCAACAGGACAATGCACGTCCGCATGTATCCCGTGCCACCCAACGTGCTCTAGAAGGTGTAAGTCAACTACCCTGGCCAGCAAGATCTCCGGATCTTGTCCCCCATTGAGCATGTTTGGGACTGGATGAAGCGTCGTCTCACGCGGTCTGCACGTCCAGCACGAACGCTGGTCCAACTGAGGCGCCAGGTGGAAATGGCATGGCAAGCCGTTCCACAGGACTACATCCAGCATCCCTACGATCGTCTCCATGGGAGAATAGCAGCCTGCATTGCTGCGAAAGGTGGATATACACTGTACTAGTGCCGACATTGTGCATGCTCTGTTGCCTGTGTCTATGTGCCTGTGGTTCTGTCAGTGTGATCATGTGATGTATCTGACCCCAGGAATGTGTCAATAAAGTTTCCCCTTCCTGGGACAATGAATTCACGGTGTTCTTATTTCAATTTCCAGGAGTGTATAATGCAAAAAAAAAAAACTATGATCACAAACATCGTTTGCCAGCAGCTGTGATAAATGCAATAAAACAAATTTTTCATGACTTAGCACAGCCAGAATTGTTACACAAATGTCTACACGAAAGGACGCAGAATCCTAATGAGAGCGTAAACAATTTGATTGGGAAAGTGATTCCTAAAAGGGTGTTTGTAAGCATAAAAACACCGCACTTTGGCATTTATGATGCAATAGCGACCTACAACCAAGGGAACAGTGTGAAGTGTGAAGTTCTGAAGGTATTAGGATTTACAGCTGGGGTGAAAACTGTACGAGCACTAAGAAATATTGACAGAGAAAGGATAAGAGGAGCAGAAAGAAGAGATCCTGTTTCCTTGTTTGGTACTCCATTTGAATTTTATGAGGGTGTTTCTGGACTTTTGGACCACCCTATGTATTCATACACTAGTGGCCTTAAAAATTGCTACACCACGAAGATGATGTGCTACAGACGCGAAATTTAACCGACAGGAAGAAAATGCTGTGATAGGTAAATGATTAGCTTTTCAGAGTATTCACACAAGGTTGGCGCCGGTGACGACACCTACAACGTGCTGACATGAGGAAAGTTCCCAACCGATTTCTCATTCACAAACAGCAGTTGACCGGCGTTGCCTGGTGAAACGTTGTTGTGATGCCTCGTGTAAGTAGGAGAAATGCGTACCACCACGTTTCCGACATTGATAAAGGTCGGATTGTAGCCTATCGCGATTGCAGTTTATCGTATCGCGACATTGCTGCTCGCGTTGGTCGAGATCCAATGACTGTCAGCAGAATATGGAATCGGTGGGATCAGGAGAGTAATACGGAACGCCGTGCTGGATACCAACGGCCTCGTATGACTAGCAGTCGAGATGACAGGCATCTTATCCGCACGGCTATAACGGATCGTGCATACACGTCTAGATCCTTGAGTCAACAGATTGGGACGTTTGCAAGACAACAACCATCTTCACGAACAGTTCGATTACGTTTGCAGCAGCATGAACTATCGGCTCGGAGACCATGGGTGCGGTTACCCTTGACGCTGCATCACAGACAGAACCTGCGATGGTGTGCTCAACGACGAACCTGGGCGCACGAATGGTAAAACGTCATTTTTTTCGGATGAATCCAGGTTTTGTTTACAGCATCATGATGGTCGCATCCATGTTTGGCGACATCGCGGTGAACATAGATTGGAAAGCGTGTATTCGTCATCGCCATACTGCCGTATCACCCAGCGTGGTGGTATGGGGTGCCAATGGTTACGCGTCTCGGTCACCTCTTGTTCGCATTGACGGCATTTTGAACAGTGGACGTTACACTTCAGATGTGTTACGACCCGTGGCTCTACCCTTCATTCGATCCTACATTTCAGCAGGATAATGCACTACCGCATGTTGCTGGTCCTGTACGGGTCTTTCTGGAGACAGAAAACGTTCGACTGCTGCCCTGGCCAGCACATTTTCCAGATCTCTCACCAACTGAGAACGTCTGGTCAATGGTGGCCGAGCAATTGGCTCGTCACAATACGCCAGTCACTACTCTTGATGAACTGTGGTAACGTGTTGAAGCAGCGTGGGTAGCTGTACCTGTACACGCCATCCAGGCTCTGTTCGACTCAATGCCCTGGCGTAAGTAGGTCATTATTACGGCCAGAGGTGGTTGTTCTGGGTATTGATTTCTCAGGATCTATGCATCCAAATGGCACTGCCGTATGATGATTATAACCCTCACTGAAACTCTGTGAGGAGCTACACTCTAATTATGAACACACGGTATTTTTCCGACAGAGAGTGCGTTTTTACCCAAGTACTTATCTTATTTTGGTCTTTATAACTGTGTTACTGGCTCCTCAGTAAGTAGTTCGGTTCAGGTTTTATTGTATTTATCTTATTTAATAGTTATGTCGATCATCCAGTTGAGTCAGTGCAGTTATCCTCTCTGCGTCTCTTGCCAACTACTTATTCCATATGCTCGTACCTTCGTTAAAAGCCTGTAATGGGACACTGTGTCAAATGCTTTCCGGAAATCTATAATTATGCAATCAGCCAGTTGCTCTTCGTCCAATGTTCACAGAATATTATGTGAGAGGAGGACAGACTGAGTTTCGCACGAGCGATGCTTTCTAGAACCATGCTGACTCGTGGACATAAGCTTCTCAGTCTCAAGAAAGTTTATTATATTCGAAATAAGAATGTGGTAAGGAATCTGCAGCAAATAGAAGTTAGGGATGGTTTGGCGTAATGTTAGTTCACCGAACGGCAACGTCTCACCCCACAGGTAAGTGTCACGACGAGGATGAACAGATTACAGAACGGGGATATAGTGTATCAGACCAGCCGTATGTTCGTAGCAGACACAACACAGCATGTTATTTAATTAGAAATGTTTAAGCCTCCTCCTCTATTTTGTAACTGAACTACCTAGGAAGCATCACAAACATGACGTTATATTATAAAGAGAAAAAAACACATTTGCAAGATGTCAGTCCCAGAAATTTACTCTGCGCAAAAATTTGAGTCTTAACTCTGATAACACGGGGTCACATACTTCTGAAAATCTTCCACACGCAGCAATTGTCTGTCACTCGCTCTGCTCCACTGCAGGCGCCTAATGCTTAAACGCAACGTACTATACAGTGGAGTGACTGTCAGACCCCTCCACTTCGAGGGATGCGACGATGAGGGAATAAGGAGGAGGAGTTAGACACGTGTGTCCAACGTATTTTGAAATCTTGTTCGAGAATACATGTTATTCTTCGTGAAAAACAGTTAAGTAATATGAGTACCTAATACGCGAACCTCACGCACATACAAGTTCAATATTATTCTCTAATTGATATTCCGCAATTGTGAAGGCCTCAAAATTAAAATCATAAACCTAAGTGACTAAATAATTATTATGAACTGAATTAAATGATTTTCGATTTACAATTTACATGTCAATCATGTTGAAGACTAGTGAATCCCCTGCAAATATACTTCACTTTAACAGTGCTACCTCCAAAATCAAAAGAAAGTAACGCACAACAGCAATGTTAATAATCAGATAGCGCTATGCTACTTACGTAGTGACATACTAGTCTCATTCGTTAAAGCTACGTTGTCCAATACGCGACAGTTGGCTGCGACTACGACGCTGCCCCCTCCTCTTTTCCCTCCTTGGCAGACGGCGACAAAGCCGCAACACGACAGGAGTCGTCACTGTTTCCCAAGCTCTGGTCGGCGGCGGCGGATTCAAATACATAAGAAAAATGAGAATTCCGATTTTCTTGCTGTAAAAAATACTGTATGTTAATGCACCAAAGTTACATCGGCTCCCAGAGTTAGTTTTTCGATACAGATTCTCCTTCTACTTTAAAAAATTGAAAAGAATCTCTTCCGGTTTTGCGTGTTTTTTTCGCTGTATATTACTTCTCTATCGATTGTAAGGAAAGTAAAAGGCACAAAAAATTGATGTTTGCGTATCTAACAGTTTCACATCAAAGCTTGATAAAAAGGTGTCTATTTTTCCGATATTCGTCACAGTTATTCCGGTACTTAATTTACAAGTAACCTAATGCATAAAATTTGAATTGTGTACAGTGAAAAATGTTGTCGCTGGCTACTTTGCGTATGGTTCACGTTAGGTCATACATCGTTGGCGATGAAAAGAAGCTAACATATCGAAATTATTTTTAAAGTTGAGATCAGAATGATATCGATCTCAGTTTCCTTGATTTGGGCTCATATATCTCCGGGAGCATCGCGACCAGCCACCAGTTCTGTCGACGCGCAACGTGAATCAAGTGGTCATCACACGATAGTGAATGCATTTGTTTTGTTTCGGTGACACATTTGGACCTAATGAAACCATTTTATGTCATTTCTTCGGTATGAGTTACTAATATTTCTCCATATGCTCTTGACAATTTCATTTAAAATGCCACGAAATGTAGGTTTCTTAAAAGTAAAGACATGCTGCCTTCAATATATTTTCTTCTCATTCTTGGGAAGAGGATAAATTACTCACCTCTAGTATTTTCTTCTGAACCTGGACGAGGATACCCAAGTATAAGCAGACGTCCTAACAAAACCAACAAATGTCAAAAATTTACGTTTTTCAACAGAGCGAAAAAACGTACAAATTAGTTTAATATCAAGACACCAATCTACCGTTTACTTTCAAAGTAAAGGTATTGTAAAATGTAACTTTCTCGTTGTACTTTAGATTTTTCATTTTGTAATGTACTTGCAGTTTTCAATTTTTAACGTAAAAAAAAAAGAGTAATGCGAAAGTTGACCTGCAAATTCATTTTTATCATTCTAATTCTACATCTGCATGGATTATACTGATTTTCATAACAGGACTGAAAAATTTGCATTAATGGGAAAATAATACATATTTCACTCACCTGCCAGTTTCAACTGTGCACCAATTTCGTCCCAAATTCTGTCTCTGAACAAAGTGTCCCTATATTTAGGGTTCTTCAAATCGTAAAGGCAAGGATGTTGCGAGACCAGCTCACAGAGCATCACATCCTGTGAGTGGCTCATTTCAGTTTTCCTTGACTGGCTCGACATCTTTCTGGCAGCCGTACGTCTTTGTGTCGTGCGACTTCCGTCGCAACACTGCTCACTGGTGCAGTGCTGCGACAGCTGCCGCAACAGTCGCGCGTCGCATCCCAAACTCGAACTGCGCATGCGCCAGCAGCAAACTTCTGACGTCACGTAGCGACCCGTCGCAGTCGCTAGTGTGCGTCGCGTCTTGGACAACGTACCTTTAAGGTCAGAAGTTTGCTGCTGGCGCATGCGCAGTTCGAGTTTGGGATGCGACGCGCGACTGTTGCGGCAGCTGTCGCAGCACTGCACCAGTGAGCAGTGTTGCGACGGAAGTCGCACGACACAAAGACGTACGGCTGCCAGAAAGGTAACGAGCCAGTGAAGGAAAACTGAAATGAGCCACTCACAGGATGTGATGCTCTGTGAGCTGGTCTCGCAACATCCTTGCCTTTACGATTTGAAGAACCCTAAATATAGAGACACTATGTTCAGAGACAGAATTTGGGAAGAAATTGGTGCACAGTTGAAACTGGCAGGTGAGTGAAATATATATTTTCCCATTAATGCAAATTTTTTTGGCCTGTTATGAAAATCAGTATAATTCATGCAGATGTAGTATTAGAATGATGAAAATGAACTTGAAGGTCAATTTTCGCATTACTCTTTTTTGTGACGATAAAAATTGAAAACGGCAAGTGCATTATAAAATGAACAATCTAAAGTACAACGAGAAAGTTACATTTTACAATACCTTCACTTTGAAAGTAAACGGTAAATTGGTGTCTTGATGATACCTTCTAGTTGTGAAAAACCACCACCAGATTGTTGTACAGCTTTTTGTTATCAATAGATGTTCGTTTTTGAGGAAGGCATTTCTCAACAGATTGTGCAAACAGTATGCTGCAATAAGTAATTTGTCACATTCACTTCAATTCATTGGAAGAAGATCGTGCTCAAAAAACTTGTGCCAAAAGTGCACTACTGTTTTACAAGGCCCTTCTGGTCTGACACAGTTCACAAAAGAATTCGTCTTTTGTAAATCCTGGAGTCATCTTTTGAGTGCAGCTTGGCAAGATTAAATGTTCATGTCACCCATAACGATGTATGCTATCAGAATATAAGAATATGGAAGTTCATTTGGGTGGGAATAAAGATTCAGTCAGCTATGAAAGTTGCCTTAACTTGTTCCAAAAGTTTCTGCATGGGAGAAACTGACAAGTATAATTTGGGGAAATTTTGTGAACAAGCACGGACTTTATTTCTTCCACATTTCTGCCAGTGTATACTGTAGATGGTCAGAATCAAAGTTCTAGAAATGTTTAAGGTGTAACCCTATCTTGTTGTCAAGAACTTGAAACAATGCAATGACGCTAGCGTGCGCTTATTGTTAATAAACTTATCTTTCATTGTAATTTTAGGTGAAATGTGCAAAAACAGATGGAGGAATATTCGGGACTCGTATCAGAGAAATAAACGAGAAAGAAAGCTTGGAACAGGTTCAGATGCCTCAGCAAAAGCAAGAAAAATGATCACTTGGCTTTAAGAAACCTACATTTCGCGGCATTTTGAATGAAATTGTCAAGAGCATATGGAGAAATATTAGTAACTCATATCGGAGAAATATGACATAAAATGGTTTCATTAGGTCCAAATGTGTCACCGAAACAAAACAAATGCATTCTCTATCGTGTGATGACCACACGATTCTCGTTGCGCGTCGACAGAACTGGCGGCTAGTCGCGACGCTCCCGGAGAAATATGAGCCCAAATCTCGGAAACGGAGATCGATATCATTCTGATCTCAACTTTAAAAATAATTTCGATATGTTAGCTTCTGTTCATCGGCAACGATGTATGACCTAACGTGAACCATACATTTTTCACTGTACACAATTCAAATTTTATGCAGTAAGTTACTTGTAAATTAAGTATCGGAATAACTGTGACGAATATCGGGAAAATAGACACCTCATTATCAAGCTGTGATGTGAAACTGTAAGATACGCAAACATCAATTTTTTGTGCCTTTTACTTTCGTCACAATTAATAGAGAAGTAATATACAGCGAAAAAAACACGCAAAACCGGAAGAGATACTTTTCAATTGTTTAATGTAAAAGGAGAATCTGTATCGAAAAACTAACTCTGGGAGCCGATGTAACTTTGTTGCATTAACATACAGTATTTTTTACAGCAAGAAAATCGGAATTCTCATTTTTCTTATGTATTTGAATCCGCCGCCGCCGACCGGAGCTTGGGAAACAGCGACGACTCCAGTCGTGTTGCGGCCCGTGTCGCCGTCTGCCAGGGTGGGAAAAAAGGAGGGGGCATCGTCGCAGTCGCAGCCAATTGTCGCGTCTTGCACAACGTAACTTAAGACTGCATTTGTCAATAGCAACATAAAAACGTTCAGTGGAAACATATCTTTTGCACCAGCTACAAGTTAGAAAACGCTCACTTTGGCACAATGAGCACAGCGTGTTATCGATGCCTCAGCAGTACACAAATTTCTTACACACTCCACTGTGCAGTACTTGGCGCTCGAGCACTATGTGGCTGCAATGGACGGATAAACGACTTCTGTGCGTGGAAGTTTAAAAGCTGTTCTTTCAGAAGTAGCCACCAGAACTGTGGCCCTAATTATCACGTGGGATCGATTGCAGTAGCTGATATCTCGCAAGTGTGCTTTCCTCTCCTTAAAATATGACAACGTTTCTGTGTAACAGGCAGTCAAATGAAAACGAGACAGGTGGGAAAAAAGTAAGTGAAATGTTTATTGTCTCATTAGTAATCACAAAAACTGTTAATACATTTATCCCAGTCGTAAACAAGGCGGCGAGTGCCTGTATGGAAAAATATTTCTACCATGATTGTACTCAGTTGTCCATTTCTTCGCCCGAAGCAAATCGGTGGTCGTGAATGTTTTTCTTTAGGGCTCCAAAAATATGAAGATCGCGTCAGAAGAGATCGGGACTTTATGAAGGATGTGTATGGGCTTTCGAGCGAATCTTCTGCAACGTAATAGTAACAACCTTGAGAACATTATCCGCAACAGACTGATACTGCCCGTCGACATTCCAGGTCTCCTGGACTTGATGGTGCCCTTCAATTTTTGCAAATTGTAGCGGTGCGTTAGTTGTGGCGCCGTGTTCCTGAAAGTCACGATCACGTTTCAGACATGACTTTACCTGGTCCGCCAGTCACTTAGACGCAGAGGTGCCGTCATCTATTGATGACACCGCCACACTCACGCGGCTCCTCTGCGCACAGCCACAGTGCGGCCTCCGTTAGCTGTCTAAACGAGTGGGCCGTCCCAAATGTATGTGAATTCCTAAGGGATCAAACTGCTGAGGTCATCGGTCCCTAAACTTACACACTACTAAAAACTTACTTATGCTAAGAACAAAACACACACACCCATGCCCGAAGGGGGACTCCAGTCTCCGGACGGAGGGCCCGCGCAATCCGTGACGTGACGCGCAGCCAACACTCGCGGCCAGTGTACTATCAAAGCTGCACCCGCTTCCTCGCCACAAGACTCGCTCCCATACCCCAGTCTGTTTTCTTTTAAGAACAGAAATAATCAGTCGTCAGTTGCTGGAATTTTTATTAACTTCTTGAATAGTTCGGCAACGTAATTTGCCATCCCCAGAAGATCATACAGTGAAGCTTACATCGGAAGCAGTCGCTAATTAAACTCTGGATGATAGAGTCCTACAAAAATTGAGTACAGAATAAAAAAAAGCGAGGAATCCATTGTGGACGTCTGACATAGATGGTCAAATATTTAACAGAGAAATTCGCCAAACAGCCGTGCAAATTGAGGAGTTATTTTATTTTATTTTCCCTATCAGCAATTTAGTATGCCATCTTCAGGCTCCATACGCTCCTCTAAATAATTTTCGATATTTGCATACTAGGGTCGCGTGTTTCTGGATGTCGTGAATTCTTACCTCAAGTTTGCGCTAATGACCATAGCAGTTTTGCGCCCTAAAACCAAAAACAAAAAAAACAAAAAACAATACCTCAAGTGCTTCCTTGGAAGACTTGACTGCGACCAATCTGTGCAGCTGACGACTGATTATTTCTATTCTTTAAACGTGCTTCACAGCTGCTGATTGACAACCACGAATAAAATTTTAGAGTCCGTTTTTCAAAGTTCTCAGTCACAGTTATATGAATGTATCTCCATAAATTACGCCGACATTTACACCTATTCCTGATTTCATTAGTCGTATAGAACATGTAATTTCCAGTTTATCCATACGCGATGAGGAAGATGAAACCAGCGCTGCTCCACCGAAGACAAACATCCCGAAGGCGGAAAGAGCTGCCACCGGAGAACGCTCTGACCCTTGATCAGTCATTTTATCTGCAGATAAATGGAATACCGCTGTAATACTTCCGCTGTAAGAGAGCAATAGCAAATTGGTCACCTTACCCAAGGACCCAGAAAACAGGATATCAAAAGGACACACGAGCAACAGTGATAAAAGGAAAACCATCGTACTGCTTAGCATAAGTTCACATAACAAGATCATCCTATACAGTCTCTTATAAGCAACATAGGACCACTGGCATACCAGCTGGCCAAACGTCAAACGACGTATAAATGGCAGCACTGTATCAGGTACATTTCATTCAACGTCTGCAATCAGTACACCTTGGTAACCAGAACCTTATGGAGGACTTTGATATGTTCTCCTTCTTCAAAAGCATGCCATGTTCGGATCCCTTCCAGCACTTCACTTCAGGGATATGTGCAGCCCCACAAAGACGAACTTTCTCGAAGCTGTCCTCGGAGCTAATTATTTCTCTTCAACGGTGACTATTATGATCAATCGGATGGCATCTCCATTGCCTGCCTTCAGCCTAGATTTCGGGCAAGCCTCTGGAGTAAGCTACACTGAAGCCCACATGGTTCTTCATATGTATTGTTCACACCTTTGCGGTGTTGCCAATGTGAGGGGAAACGCTCCAGGAGCTCCTCCAACATTAAACCTCTCTATATCCAAGTTATAAAATCATCATGGAGGTGACGAACTTCCCTTTTTGGACGTCCTTGTCAAACTCAAAGCTAATTGCACCATGTGACACAGTATGTACAGGAAAGTCACTCACACTGGCAATCCTCTAGGAGCTAGTAACCGTCACACAATGAGAAGTGTAACGCACAGTGGTCCACAGTGCTAGTGCAGTACCGAAGAGAGCCTTTTGGAGCTTTACCAATTTAACAACGTATTGAGGGCATATACGGCGAGAGAAAATTCTGACTAGCTTTCAGGCAGAGCGTTCTGGTCCAACAATCAAAAGCATCCAGTCACCTGGCTGAAAATGACTTAGAGGTTCGTGGCACTCTCCATCGGTTATGCTGGAAATCAATATGGTGTTTCCCCACCATTAGCCTTCATGACAGCTTTCAGTCTATCAGGCATTCATTCAATCAAGTGCTGGAAGGGTTCCTAGGGAATGTCAGCCCATACTTCACGGAGTGCTGCACTGAGGAGAGGTATCGATATCGATCAGTGAGGCCAGACACGAAACCGGCGTTTCAAAACATCCCAAAGGTGTACTATAGGATTCAGGTCAGGAGTCTATGCAGGCCAGTTGATTAAAGGGGTTTTGTTGTCGTGTAACCAGTTCGCCACAGGCCGTGCATTGTGAACCAGTACTCGATCATGTTGAAAGATGCAATCGTCATCCCCGAGTTACTTTTCAACACTGGGAAGCAAGAAGGTGCTTAAAAACATCTATGTAGGCCTGTGTTGTGATAGTGTCACGTTAAGCAACTAAGGGTGCAAGCCCCTGCCATGAAAAAAACACGACTTCACAATAACACCACCGCCCCTGAATTTTTACTGTTGGCACTACACACGCTGCCAGATGACATTCACCGGACGTTAGCCATACGCACACTGTGTACCGTGATTCGTCACTCTACACAGCGCTTTTCCACTGTTCAATCGTCCAGTGTTTACGCTCCTTACACCAAGCGAGGCGTCGTTTGGCATTTAACGGCGTGATGTGTGGCTTATGAGCAGCCGCTCGACCATGAAATCCAGGTTTTCTCACATCCCGCCTTACTGTCACAGCTCTTGTATTGGATCCTGATGTAGTTTGGAATTCCTGTGTGATGATCTGGATAGACGTCTGCCTATTACAAATTACGACCCTGTTCAAATATCGCCAGTCCCTGTCAGTCAACAGACGAGGTCGGCCTGTACGCTTTTGTCCTGTACGTGTCCCTTCACCTTTCCAATTCACTATCGCATCTGAAACAGTGGACCTAGGGATGTTTAGGAGTGTGGAAATCTCGTGTACTGACGTATGACAAGTGACAATCACCTGACGACGTTCGAAGTCCGTGACTTCCTCCGAGCGCCTAATTCTGCTCTCTCACGATGCCCAATGACTACTGAGGTCGCCGATATGGAGTACCTGGCAGTAGGTGACAGCACAATGCACCTAATGTCAAAAATGTATTTTTTGGGGGTGTTCGGATACTTTTGATCACATAGTGTGGGATGAGATGGAGGACAATACAATGGCGGCAGCAAAGTATCGGACAAAATCGTCAGAATCCTGGCGCAACGTGGTAAACAATTAGTTCTCCGTCCACCTCTGAAACCGCGAGCACTAGTAGGTGTGGTGAAAGATGACGTGGGGTCCGCAAGCAGGTTGCCTTCCGTATTCGATGCTACTGCGTAAGATATACGTAAGATACACAGAGGGCGGCCTATGCGGACAGTAGAAGGAAGATGCCAGGGGTAGAGGGTGCACATGGGACTTAGACAACCCAGTGAAACAATGGTCGTAAAACACTACTCACTACTTAGCTGCAGCGAATTCGACGGAATACAGGCTAGGGCGAAAAAAAAAAAAGAAAAAGAAAAAGAAACGTACTACCAAGAAATTATTTGAATTGGAATGAGGGGAAAGCCGGTAGGTGTGATGTACATGTACAGACAAAAAAAATGATTACAGTATGCGAATGCATGGTTTTGTGGCCATATGCACTGATAAAATTTCCTCGGTCATCCCGTCGCGTCGAGTTCTATAAAATCCAAAAATGGATTCCAATCCACTTGACACCACAGGAAGGTAGAGAGACTTTTATAGAAAGATTACGATATCAGGAAAATTGGATGATGTATTCAAGAGTAAGAGCTTCACAAACTGAGCATGTCAGTTACGCGTTGGTCCACCTCTGACCGCCATGCAAGCAGTTTTTCGGGATGGCATTGATAAAGTTGCTGTATGTCCTCCCGAGGGATATCGTGCCTGATCAGTCTGCGCGTTAGGTCTTCAGAACCCTGAGATGGTTTGCAGCCCTGCCCTTAACGCTTCAGTCGTTCTCAGTTAGGGAGGGATCCGCTACCTTGCTGGCCAAGGTAGGGTTTGGAAAGCGTGGAGACACGCACTAGAACCTTTCGTCGTGTGCGGAGAGGCATTGTGTTACTGAAATGTAAGTCCGGGATGGCCTGCCACTGATATGAATAACGCATTAGTATCACTGTGCTTTAAGAGTGCCGCGGATGACAAGAAAAGGGGCCCTTCTATGAAATGAAGTGCCACACCGGATGATCAGTCCTGTTTGTCAGGACGCAGGGCGCGCGACAATCAGGTTGGTGGTATTCCTTTTCTAACTGGGGCGCCTCCAGACATGTCTTCGCTGGTCATTTCTCGGTTCTAAACCCGACTAATCTATGGAGACAGTTCTACTCGAGTCAATGTGATGCCATCTGGGGGCGCTCCGGATACCGGTGGGACCACGCTGATTGTCGCCAGCCATTCGCCCGATAACCATGAATGGTAGTCTGGGGTGTCATTTCTTTCCATAGCAGGAAAGTTTTTCTTGTCATCCGCGGCATCCTTACATTCTGTGTCTCGTTTTGTTGCCCTTGATGGCAAGCCATCTTGGGATTACATTTCTGCAAGATAAAGCCCACCGACATACTGCGAGCGTTTATACCGCTTTCCTCCGTGATTGCGAAACCCTACCTCAGTTCGTTCATTTTCTGACAAGGTATGTATGATCCTAGATATGCGTACAAAAAATGTTACTGTACTGTGAATTATTTGAAAATGTTTCAGGTTCGTCACTTGGTCCATCTCTTTTCGTTCTAAAGGTACTGTTGTACTTCTATTGCTCAACGGATTTACGAAGAATTCATAATGTTGCAGTAAATATATTTTTGTCGTCACATTTTTCAAAAACTTTACAAATATCTCATTTTAGAGGTTACGTTAAGCTCACTGGAGATATCCCAGAGAGCATTTTAAAGTTTTCTCTAAAGTTTCCTTTTCATTTGTCTTTAATGACCCTCATTGTTTTCTCTGTTTCTGCACTGTTCTTGCAGCTAAGTAATGTAATATGACTTACTGTGTATCATGATCTGAGACTACATTTTCAAAGGATACACTTGTGTTTAACTCCCGCTTTTAGAGTGAACTCATTATTTATCAGTGTACTATTATCTTGAGCTACCTTTGGCAAAATATATGGCATATTCAGTTTGAAGTGGGTATTACATTTGGTAAATACGTTTTTTTTGCGTTAGCTACTATTATGAAATTCTCATTAATCTGATCACTTATTAGTGATTTCCTCTCTCTACCCGACAGACAGCACAATTATCTATCCGAAGTGTACAGGAAAAATTTACAGCTACTGAGTGGAGGCATGTATACTCTAACAGTATCATGTACTACATTATCACTTAGCAAAAACATGATGTTATGTGCAGACCTAGCATGACTGCTTAACGTATTTATATACACCTAATGGTTTTCTATTCCAGTGACGATAAGGTGCTGAGTCAGACCAATGTTATCAATATACTTCCCACTGAGAGATCAGCAGGTTAAACCAACACCTCGTTTATTTTATGTTTATTCTCCCAGAAGCTGACATCCCACTTCCCTCCAACCTTATATGTTGAAATGGGAGTCTTTATTTACGTTTAATATTATTTGATTACAGACCCGTTTTTAAAGGAGGTGTATAACCTTACCCTGTAGAAGCTACAGGAAGTAGCATATGTGTGATTGTGGACACCATTATTCTACCCAAAGATGTAACTAGATGTCTCTGTTCCTTCAAAAAACTAGTTCTTGGATTTTAAGAATCAGTTTATAACACTTACTGCCCAATAGATAATACTGTAGCGGGAAAAGGCAAATACACCACTATATTGCACTGTTTGTTATACCAGCATAATGCATATTACCAAATATGGTATTCCAAAGCAGCAAATGTTACCCTGTGGGAGGATTTGAGTAAATTGACCGTGAGTTGCCTAATGGGTCTGGATTACCGAACCTGAATTTAATGTAACAGTAGAAACCAGAAAGCTAAAGATTGAAATTTGGGAATTATCTTAGGCAGCAAAGTTTACTTAAATGAAATAAAATACGGTCGCCAGCCTAAATAGGGATAGTAATATGAACATTACTTTTAAACAATCGGTATTGAATTTTGACAAAGGATAGCTACCATTACTTCTTTCCCAGTGAAGTGCAATGGAACTCTACTATAATCAGAGAAGTTGGTACGGTGAATACCAGCAGTTATAAATAATATGTGCAAGTTCTCACAGGAACTATTGACACTATCTATTCTCAACTGTAATACTGTGTCATATATACGTTATCTCATTATCAAATGTTGTGAAAGACACTATTAAACCAAAATTGGCCATGGACATAGTCCTGTTTCAATGGTTACTTTTCATATAGTACAAAGATAATTATAAGTCACTTGCAACAGGATTCTTACACTCTCTATGAAGCAATTTTATTTGTGTTTTTTGAATAAAAGCAATAACAGTAACTATTTTTCATAGGCAAAGACTTAAGTGGGAGTCCTCGAACTGTCTTTCCTATTTTTCTGACAGAAAGCACACAAAACTCTAGAGTTACTTCATAATGCAATTAGTAAATTCACTGTTCAATAATGTTTCTTCATATTAAACAACACTACAGTGGGGATTCTCAACTGACCATTACACTAAAGTAAACTAAACACACTTCTCTTAGACGATTTTTAAGAGGCAAATTTACGTATTACTCTTTCACACATTTCACTCACCTTGCAGGACTTTGAAAACAGTTAATGCAGGTGATCTTTCAAAAAGGTCCTTAAGTATGACTTTAAATGCATTTTACTCTAACTAACCTCAAAATAACGTACTTCCTTTTATCATTAGCATAACTAGTAATTTTCACTGACAGGATTAAATGCAGTTAACCTTTGAAGCACAAATACTTTGAATTAAAGCAAATCAGACATTATGGAGGTTTTCATAAACGCAATACTAATTACCTCTCTTGATTTCAATGAAACCCACGGTATTTCTACACATCTTGTTGCTTTCAGAATTAAGCAACACCAACAATCACTTATTTTCAATCGTTTTTCATTTACAGGATACTCGCATGTTAGTAATTATGTGGAATGGTCCTCAGAGGTATGATGAGAGGAACCAATTCAGGGGTCTGACACACTGTTTAACATAATTTGCCTTATTATTGCAAATTAATAGTACTGGTTCATACGTAGATATAAATCTGACCTCTTAGATTTTGCTGAAGTGACGGCGCAATATTGGTGGCGAGTACATGGTGGCTACATGGTCTTTCCTCTGGATGTATTTGGCTCTATTACTTTCTTCTTAGCAACGAAATTAGCAACTTTAAAGCCTTTTCCAATAATAGAGCACCATTTTAGAGTCATACACACATCCCAGACCTTTCCATATTAATCCAGCTAGCTGCCGACTGACTGGGCTCTCTCACTTGGCGCCCAGACTGAGCGCCACATTCACCTTTTCCTAGCGCGCCAACTCACTTCCGTTGCAGGTGGGAAGTACTGTTGCTTTTCATTTTATACAATGCAAGTCCCTAGGTATGAACCAGCTTGTACTTAGATGTAAATAAACATCGTTTAAAAAAGCTTTATATTTAAATACATTAACATGTCAACACAAAAGCCACATAATTGAATATCATTTCCCTCTAATTATTACAAAGAATGTAAATAGTAAAGGGAAAACATTTTACACAACTTTCCTCTTCATTAGATCAAAGACATTACACAGTGAGTAACACGACATTGAACAGAATTAATCAGTGCAAAATATTTACAATATTAATTATGGTGTTAAATGTTGTGACAAAGCCTCACCCCCTTTCTCTATCTTATCTTGATCAGGATAGAAAAGACGAGAAGTATATAGTGTAACCGACGGAAATGTCGCTCCATTTGTTATCAGTGCTCTGGAACTTGGATACGCTGAACTTGGAAGTATAACGTCATAGGTAAGCGCAAGAAATGAAGGCATAACTTGCCTTTGTCATTTGTCAAACAACGGTGACATTATAGTCTTGTTCCGTAGCGCAGGAACTGCCAGTGAAAATAAGGGACACGATAACAGTCTCACAGAAGTTCTTTTTCTCCCGTCGCATGGCTCTACGTCCGCAGCGGAACAGACATTGGTTTGCTTCATTAAAACTTCTTGCAGATGCTGTTAGGCCTAGAATCGTAGCAGCCGTCACTTCTCGTTGTCGTGGAATTCGCCCTGTGGCCGTTTCCTTCTCATTTCCGCAGCTGTTTAGTCCACCATTCAACTGAAAACCCAGATAAAGACCAGCTGCGTACATCACACATTCAGATCCAAAATCCGTATCATTAAAACTTCTGGCAGAAAAATATAACCAAAGCATTGTGATGCCACTGGAGCTTTATGAGACAGCATCTTAGCCCACATTAAACACAATGGCAGTTAAACTTCAGGATAATGGATGTTTTTTGTTGCATTAATTCGGGATTATTCTGGTACTTTTGTTGTTCTATTTATCAGTATGAAGACTGTTAGGTACGGGTCTCCAGGCGTTGGTTGGTCCTGGATGCAAATTATATCGATTTGCATAATTACAGCCCTTTACGAAGAGTGTCGAATACGTAAAGTTTAAAGTATCCCGCCGAAAATGTCTAGCCTCGTTTATGACTTGGTGATGATGTTAGTGCTCCTCTAATTAGTCATCCGTCAATGATACACACTTTTCTAATGCCGGACGACTTGGCGGACACTTTAGTTTTACTAATTTTCGATTTGACTCCTCAAGAAACGTTCAAACTTGAAAATAACCTCGTTGACTTTATGGAAACGCCTGCCTACACTGATTTCTGCAACGGAGGAAGGAGGAAGAAGTTACTGTCGTTCATGATAATGGGAGGTGGGAACTGAATTGTACAAAATGTAATAGTCTAGAGAAGCAGGACGTGAAACTATATCCTGCGCAGAAATAGACGGGGCGTTTCCGTGGAGCGAAATCACATCCTAGGACTGCTTCCTGCTGTGCTTCATCTCGAAAGCTTTCTCTGTCCTCTCTGGAGATTTTGTTAACGCGTTTCTGTGGCGACTGCAACCTACACGCATGATCTGTTGGCATCGCACTTCGGCAGTCTCCACAAACACCATCACCTTGGCCGATGGTGACTGGGTCTTCTCCTTCAGCTGTGGTGAATCCACTCGTTTGCTCCATATGCTTTGGTCTCGGGGCATGGTGATATACCAGAATTCATCCTTAGTGATTAGATTATTGAAGCAGTAACTTTGCTGCTGCTACTACACTTGACGGACTTTTTGAATGGAAGCGAACAGTTAGAGATTCAGCAGCTTGCGACCTCAGTCAAGTTAAAAGTGTCTTGAAAAAGTTTTAAAACTCAGTATCACATTTTCGATTATCACCTCAATTGCAACAGATAGGGCTTCGATCGTATTCCTCTAAGCATTCACTTCTATTGAATGTAACGTAATACACTTAATATTGCAGTCTGTTTCACAAATGCAAGTTTTTTACTTTCAACCAGAGACTATACTGTACCACTTTATTTATTAGGTTAGAACTTCACTTGTTAGCACATGCTTCACACGTCCCTTGTGTACAACAGTATTTTCATTGGTAATTGCAACTTGACATTGACAGGTGATCGTTAGTATCACCTACTGTATGTGGTAGCAGGTAAAGAATCTTTTTGTCTTATCCTTGATTGCATAGGGATTCGTCACTATACTGTACCACTTTATTTATTAGGTTAGAACTTCACTTGTTAGCACATGCTTCACACGTCCCTTGTGTACAACAGTATTTTCATTGGTAATTGCAACTTGACATTGACAGGTGATCGTTAGTATCACCTACTGTATGTGGTAGCAGGTCAAGAATCTTTTTGTCTTATCCTTGATTGCATAGGGATTCGTCACTTCGGTACTGCGAGAACTTACCTGCATGTTGTCCCGCTGCCGGCCCGGGTGGCCGAGCGGTTCAAGGCGCTTCAGTCTGGAACCGCGCGATCGCTACGGTCGCAGGTTCGAATCCTGCCTCGGGCATGGATGTGTGTGATGTCCTTAGATTAGTTAGGTTTAAGTAGTTCTAAGTTCTAGGGGACTGATGACCTCAGCTGTTAAGTCCAATAGTGCTCAGAGCCATTTGAATCATTCGTTGTCCTGCTCCTCTTGACGATTGGAGTTTTTGTATTCGGTTTTTCACTCTCTGCCAATCATCACGTAATATTTTTGGAAATTTCTTTGCTGAATCACCGTTCCTTCCATACATAGGTTTCACTGAATCAAATAACGCAGGGAGTTGTGGACCATGTTTGAGAGTCTAGTTCCCTTATCTATTTTAGAGTTTTATCCTGACACGATGAATGGGAGATGGGTGTTCACGTAATGACTCGGCATCTTTGAAACAACGTGATACACACATTCTGTTCTGCCCTCATGCTCATGATGGAAAGGACTAGGTTGTAGTTCTCAAATTTGTATCAACTAGATAGCTATTTCGTTAACTCAGACATAAAATAAATGCCCTGAGCATATGTTACTGTACCCACTTGTTGGTCAATAATAGCAACGATTGTGACAAAACGCGAGAAAATGATCTGTCATATTCAATCTGTAACCGTTACTTTTTGTATGTACGATTAAATGGGCCCAGAGTATCAGTCCCTAAAATTGAGAAATGTTCGTATGGTTCTTGTAACCCATATAATGTGGTTCACCGGTGACTGTGGATGGCATTTTGTGAACAAGTGTACAATTCTTGACATATTGTATCACGCCCTGTTTCTTTATCTTCCGTTAAGACTTCAACCATTCCTTAGCCAGTCGCTCTTCATGTGCTATTATCTGCTGAAACATGGTCATGTGCTGCTGCAATATTTCATCCCTAGATGCTACAGGTTGTACACATGAGGTTTGTCTTTCATTGCTGTGCACAGCAAGCCTTCATATATTCCTAATTCCAGCTCTGACCTGAATAGCTGGCAGTCAGGATCACCTGCATTAGACTGTCCATATTCGGCAATGTTTCTACCCAATGCTTGCAAAACTTAGGTCTTCCTATTCGAACTATCAGCATTACCATGCTGTTTTCCAGGTTTCTGTGCCACCTCATTGACCCGTGCACAGCTCGTATTCATGCTATTTATTGTTTGTCATCTTCTATTACGGTACTGCCCCATCGTTTTCTTATTTCATTTACTGGTGTCACTAACTTCCTGTCTTACTTCCCCATCAGTGGCAGCAGCAGCACATATCGATAAGTGCGCTGTTGTACCATCTCTGGAGTGACCGGTAGTATTTCTGGGTTGTGTCTGGCAGCCAGTTGGAGATGGACCAGCAGTGCAGTCGGGACACAGCAGCAGTGAAGTTAGGGATGGAGCACCAGTGAGGCGTCGACAGCCAGTGCTCGTTGACTACTGGCGACACACCTGAACTCCCCGACGTATATTTTAATCTTTTCACTATTTTCGGGCCTGGGCAATTGGTCTGTTGGGGTGGAGCAGCAAGAAAATCTTCACGGCGCGTAGTTTGGCCGAGGCAGCTGGAGGCGTCCACGCTCGGTCGGACTGTGTGGTGCTGTTCCCATTGCTATGAGGTCCGTGGCTCACTGATCCTGGACACGAAAGTTGAGTTTTGACTTAATGTACCTGCAGGTCACGAGTATTCACATTGTGTCGTTTGGATTTCATTGTCGGCTGTTGGGACATTCCTGTGAGCAACAACGTGTGTTTTCAAGTTCGCAAATTTTAGCCACCCTACGGTGGAGTTTAACTCTAATTGGTTATTTTGAATTGAAGTGCACCAGCGGAATCTTCTGCCTTGTGGTCGTTAACGTTCCAGTTACCTACCCTGGCCGTTGACGTAAACTCAGACAGTGTATTTTCCTCATTCTGTTCTAGCTGTCCAGCATGGTGTGTAGTTTGACAGCTCAACAAATAATTGGCTGTGGACGCCAATACCCTCTATGTTGTTCCATTGAGCTCCGTGTTGGGTGCTGGTCAGGAGGAGCGGGTGTTATCGTGCCGGTGGGTCCATTGACTGTCTGTCAGTTGGGTTGTTGTTGGATCGAGAATGGTTGCGCCGACAGCCTGTCTCACCTAAGCGAGCGTTCGTGTTTGAATTCCAGGCCTACCCTCGGAAACCTCTGAGAGCCATTGGATGTACAGCCTTTTCTTATTTGTATTTGTATGGATCCAACCGATTCTTAAATTAAGGTTGTTTAGCCCTTAAGGCATAAGATTGTTTGAGCCTTTAAAGACGTTTTAAGTAAGGCCCTTGACTTTTTTTAAAAAGTTTAATTTTCTTGAGATTTAAGTTATTGACATTCAGCCGATTTTAAATTAAAGAGGTCTTGCCCTTAAAGCATGAGATTTTTTCGGTTATTAAGCTGGTTATTAAGTTCCAAAATATTATGCTCTGTTTTTTTTATTTTCTTGGATCTTGTAATGTTTGGTCAAATAAATAAAGTTGTATGTTCGAGTGTAACTGACAGCCTCTTATTTTGGCCCTTTCCACAATTTAGACTACCTGTCCTGTTCGTTTAGCAAGGTGTATCACTCATATTCAAATTCGCTCAACTTCAAAGCCTACTGTGTTAATCTGCTCACTGTATTCTTCAGTCCTAGCAACCACAATATCCCAGTGCCATCTCTTACTCCTATGAACATTATGTGATACAAGTTAACAACAGAATGTGTCACAATACAAACAACAGCCAACATCTCATTTTCTGTGGCAGAATGATTCCACTCTGCCTTATTCAGCAGTCTGTAGTGGCACAACAGTTTAAGACAGGGAAGTTGGATTTGGTGCAATATTTCGGAGCCCACAAGTTATAGCCTGGTGCTCGTCGGATTGCAGTAAGTTACTCTGACCAGTGGTTGCGAAGTGGAATGGAGGCCACAGTGGCCATCGAACCACTGAAAAACGTAAACGCAGCGGTTTGCATGTCGCAAGTTACAGGGAGAAGGGGCCCACTGGCGCAACCGGGATGTGGTGCATACGTGACTTGGAGCGATGCGTTAGCGAAACAGAGGCGTGCAGCAGAGTATAAATAGGTGTTTTCTAACGACATTCATTCAAGTGTGGCAGCTCTCCTCGACGGCGGCGCGTGTCCCACTATAATGAATTCTACTACTGTAAATGAAGAAAGTATGTGAATGCAGCTTGCCGCTAACTTGGTGTAATGTTTTGTCTGTACAGAGGTGTATCTGTCGCCTTTGTTACTCCTTCACTCTCACACATAAATCGGTACAATAAAGTTAGGGCTTCCTGTTTTATAATTAGGCTGATCCGTGATAAGACAGATTTACAATTATGCTAATGGAGGATTCTGAGTATTTTCTTGAATTTCATTCGCTTTCTCTGTCTGTCTCTCTCTCTCTCTCTCTCTCTCTCTCTGTCCTTTATCTGTGTACAGTTTAAATATATTATTTACGTGAAATCAGCCTAGTAGAATCTCTGGTGGAGCCCTTCGTCTTAATATTCAGCGGCTGGCTTGCTGGAAAAGATATTTACATTTGTTATTATTATTAAGCGCTGCATTCAGTTGGGAAAATCGATCGTTTGAACAATTCGTTCAGTTTACGACAGATATAGAATTTCAGATGTGGACGAAGCCTTTTTGGACGATTTACAAAAAACTCGGAAATTCAGGCTCTCTTCGTCACAGCTGAAACTTCCCCACTAATTACAGGGCCAAGACAATCATCAATGATTCAGACAAAGAACTCATTCGTCATTCACTCTAGAATAAAATGGTCACAAACCTTATTTCTGAGGAAAATTGTATATTCCATCCATCTCCAGTACATGTTCTGTTTTCTGTGGATTCCAAGTCTTATGTAATTGCTTCTACAGTTTTTTATTTCTCTTTACCTATCACGCTAGTGGCACAAACGTTAATAGCTCGCTTTAGCGAGAGGAAGAGTAAATATGTCTCTTAACAACCCGACAATCTTCCAACCGATACTTCCGAAGCTGTTCCTTTATCCCTCTATAATAACCATGGAGAATACATATCTGTATCTCTCTTATTCCAAAGAATAAACGTACTAGAAAAATACCTTGGCGTCGACGAGCTGTCGGCGCATATATTACTAGAAAATCTGATCAGATACTTTTCAAACGTAAATAAATGTGGATGATTTGATTGACCATTATTAATTATTGCGTGGTAGAGGGTAATTTTCCGTGGGGAGATTACACCACCACTGGGCTACATGCAACAACAGATGGGGCGACAGTGTCCCAGTCCACGGAGGGTCCTTGGTTCCACCCTCTGAGGCCGACGACAGTCGTCTCGGTTCCCGACACACGCCGGAGACTTCTCGAGGTGCGGACCGCAAATTAGGACGCTGGATAGCACGGACGATCGTTGCCACCACATTTCCAGTTACGCCAGCCGACGAAGAAGCAACAGCGGCGCCGGCCTACAGCTCCCAGCGGAGCAGCGCAGAGTGAACGGGGGCGGTGGCCACTGAGTTGGCTGCTTGTGCAGCCATCCTGACGTAAACTGAACTCTACAGCTGGCGAACAAGGCCGGCACGACACGGCGTTGCATTGCACTGGCCGCTGGGGGTACTTCCTCAGCAATGCGGGGCCTGTGACACGGACTGAGGTGAACAAAGCTCTGTAGTGGAAATGAATAAACCATTTGAAAAACCCGGCCGAGTTTCAATACGGCACCTCCTGGCACCCATCCACTACCAGTCTAAACGCATACATCACTTAGTGCTCTTTGACATCAATATTTTGGTTAACAACACATCGAATCACAATATTACTTGCATCACAAACTAAAATAAATCCCTCACTAAAATCTTTAACACTATTACCATATTCGTCGTTAATGCGTGTTCGAAGCTCTGAAAAGCGATTTCACGTCAGAGGACCTTTGTAATTTCACATCTTTTTCTCAACAACCGATTCAATGGCGGAGAAATTTCAGCGAATTCCGTAATGAATTTCCTATAATAATTATATGGCCCAAGAAATGGCTCATACTGTTTTGATGTCTGTGGTGGCACTGAAACACGGAGTACCGAAATCAAATATAAATTAGTACCGACATCCTCCTGACTAATCACGTGACCTAAATTATTCACTTCAATTGTGCTGTTCAGAAGTGATACTGATTATACTTAGTCTTAGTCATACAGTTGGTAGTCTCTTGGTAGCATCCTACAGCTGCTGCACATGCTTTTCAGTCGGAAATACAGTGAAGTCTGTAAGATAGCTGCTCATTTTAAGATCAAACTGTATCCAACAGTATCGATAATGGGCCCAAGAAACAGTAAAGGTGGCCTTTGGACAGTTTTAGAGAACCACTTCCAACTGGTCACAGCAACTTCTCAAATCCACTGTCAATAAATACTTGGACTGGCCGAAGTCTTCCAGAATTTCCGTTACATATGGTACACGATATACATCTGTAATACCTCTTGCATTCAAGTAATGGTGATAACTTTTTTGTTATCAGTCTTCTGACTGGTGTGATTCTGGGTATCATGAATTCCTCTCCTGTGCCAACCGACCACGGGAGGTAGCCTCACGGTATGAGGCGCCTTGCCAAGGTTCGCATTGCTCTCCCTGTCGGAGGTTTTGGTCCCACCTCGGGCATGGGTGTGTGTTTTGTCCTTAGCGTAAGTTAGTTTAAGTAGTGTGTAATGCTACAGACCGATGACCTCTGTAGTTTGTGCCAACCTCATCATCTCAGATTATCACTTGCAACACACGTCCTCGGTGATTTGCTGGAAGTGTTGCAATCTCTGTCTTCCTCTACTGCCAAAGAATTTATTTCCTGATCTTTTTACACATGCCATACCCCCTGTCCCTACTTCTTGTCAGTGATTTCCATATATTAATTTCCGCACCGATTCTCTAAAGAACTCCCTCATTCCTTACCTTAGTAGTACACTTATTTTCTACATTCTTCTGCAGTACCGTATGTCAAACGTTCGTTTATCTTCTGTTCAGGTTTTTCTATAGTCAATGTTTCACTACCATACAGCTCTGTGCTGCAAACTTACATTCTCAGGATATTCTTCCTTAAATTGATGTCTATGTTTCACACACTCGTCGGCGCTAAGCTGGTCGCAGGTTCGAATTCTGCCTCGGGCATGGATGTGTGTGATGTCCTTAGATTTGTTAGGTTTAAGTAGTGCTAAGTTCTAGGGGACTGATGACCTCAGAAGTTAAGTCCCATAGTGCTCAGAGCCATTTGAACCATTTTGGTCGTAGGTCGTGTTCCAAAAATGAACAGCATACGGACAGAAGTGATGACACTTTCTGCAGGACAATGCTCAAGCACGTACAGTGCAAGCTGTTACTGATTTGTTTGACTGATGGGGCTGATAAATTCTACCCCACCTACAGCACTCCCCTGACTTAAGCCCTGGTGAGTTCGATTTCTAAAGTGAAGGAAACACTTCACGGCATTTGCTTCAGAACTGCTACAAATTCGTCGGGCAATAGACCGCGCCGCCCGAACTGTCAACACAACTGACACTACTAAGAGTATGCTACGACTTCCACATCGCTGGCAAGGGGCTATACACAATGCTGGTTAGTGCTTTTGACGTGAGTAAAACTTTAAAATACGTATCTATTTTGTACGAGCTGTAAATAAATAGTTGCCACTATTAAAGTTCCAACCTTCGTATGTTGGTGAACACTGATCGTAATGGTGTGGCTTATCAGTGTGTACTTTAGGTCACAACACACAACAATTTACAATCCTATAATTTGTTACGCCACATGAGGATAAAAATCTGACGAATTGTACTAATGTTCAAAGATGTTCATCTGGGTGTGAATTTCTATAGGACCAAACTGCAGAGTTCATCGGTCCGTAGGCCTACACACTACGTAAACTAACTTAAACTAACTTATGGTAAGAACAACAGCAACACACACACACACACACACACACACACACACACACACACGTCCGAGGGAGGACTCTAACCTCCGGCGAGAGGGTTGTTGTAATGTGAGAGACATTTTCCTTTACAGACATTTGTCTTCAGTAACTGCTGTTAAACTGTTTTCCACACACAATTACAAGATTTCAGCAAAATCTTGTGTCGTTTTAGGTAATTCAAAAGACGATTAGAGATAAAGTGAACCCTGAGGAGCCTCGTTTCCAATTCATTGACCATGAAGTACGACTGACAAAAAGTTATTCACAACAAAAACTATTGGGGTGTAATATCTTTGCTTTCGTAATACCTTGTATTTTTCATGGGCCAAAACTGACATGTTCGATTACCGTATGGAGGTGAATAAAATCTGTAAAGAGTTCTAGATTAAGCGAAGTCAAAACGTATTTCGACAGTGGAGAAAGCCGTGTTATTAACAGACGTATACATAAGACGATACGAACCGCTCGCATTTCTTTGCATTTTATAGTGATGCCATGTCTTCCAGAGAACGATACTCTTAAATATTGATGTTTACTAATGAGAAGAAAGGGAACTGAAATATCATTAGTGCGTTTTACCAAATTTATGCCGTACTCTACGTTGTAGGGCTCCATTCCGGAGAGCGTCATCACGATAAATGCCAGAAGATTTATTGCTGTAGGTCTTAATAACATCAAGCCATTGTCAGTGGCAAAAAGAGAGATAAATGACAGGAACCAATGCTGGAGTGGACGGTTCTGAGCCCCTTCAGTTCAGTTCAGGCCGGCTGACTGACCGCAGGCGAACCGCCCGCCCGTCACGTGGTCTGCACTTGCTGACAGCCGCTGATGTATGGCCTGCGGCTCGCATGTTTTTAAGGGAAAAGCATGGCTCCGTGTGTGTGTGTGTGTGTGTGTGTGTGTGTGTGTGGGTGTTTGTGTGCGTGGTGTAAAACTGACACGTTCGGCTGTCGGTGGAAGAGGACCTCTCTACAACTACATCTACTGACATCATGCAAACGAAGTGTTACGCGCATGCCCAGGGGTACCTTGTTTTCGAACCCCATTTTAATGGTTCATACCGTTCCAGTCCCTTAAGGATGAATCCTTAAATGCATTTGTTTGCACTGTAATAACAGACATATTTCCTTCACGATCACTACGGGACTGACATATAGGAAGATTAGTGAAACGCCCGCTGAACCCGCTGGGCTGAACAGTTGATTAGGATTGTGGAAAGGGCCAAATAAGGTTGGGGTCAGTTTCACCTTAAACTTGTAATTTAGTAACACATTTACAACCAAAGCGGCACATAGCCGAACTTTTACAACTATGAGTTTCTAAATTCTTTCACGCATGAAGGCCTCCAAATAAGTAATCTTAAAAATCAACAAGATAAAAATGCAGTTAAAATAGCGAATAAAATAATTAAAATATAAGAACTTAGGCGTCCGCGGCCGGTGTGATAGTGGTTAAAATTCTTCTGGGCATTATGCCGCGTCATTGCTAAAAACTAACAACAATAATAAACCAAAAACCAACGTTTCTGTCGAATTGCAACGCCCTTCCTCAGGACACGAACAGTTAGATGGAGTGGCAATGGGTTTCCCGCTCTCCCCTGTGTCTGCTGACATCTTCCTGGAAGCCTTTGAGGAAACGGCCCTAGCTTCTACTACGTTACGTCCCAGTTGTTGGCTACGACATGTGGACAACCCATTCGTTATCTGACCTCTCGGTGAAGCGGAACTGGGAAACTCCCTCCATCACTTAAATAACCGGCACAAAAATGTAAAGTTCACAGACGAGACTGAAAACAATGGTACCTTGCCATTTCTGGATGTGAAAGTACACACAAAGTGTACCGGAAACCAACGCACACTAATAGGTACCTGCACGCGGAGAGCCACCACCACCCAGCTAAAAAGTATTCGGTTCTCCATACTTTAACTGCCCGAGCCTACCGGATAAGCGATAAAAATAACATCAAAGAAGAATTAAAGGAGCTACAACACACGTTTCGTGCCAACGGCTATGATGACATCATAAGAAAGGTAGCTAAAACCAAATGGAGCAGAATACGAGAAGCAGGCAAAGAAGAGAAGCTTCCACTGGTACAGGTACCATATGCAAAAGGCGTCAGTGAACGGCTAGGTAACGTCCTCCGCCGACGAGGTTTCAAACGAAAATTTTCGAAGTAGGCACAGAATCCACGAAATGATAGGTTCCACCAAGGATGTAGTCAACAATCTTAACACTGCAGGTGTTTACGAACTGCGGTGTGAGTGTGGAGCTGCTTACATAGGAGAAACAGGGAGACCTGTCAGCTTACGAGTATCAGAACACGAACGCTATGTATGATTACAACAACATAATAAATCGGCGATAGCGGAACACCACCGTGACTGTGGACAACCGATCAGGTTCCAGGAAGCGCGACAACTGGGGAAAGAATCGTGGATGCGAGAACGCAAAACACGGGAGGCGATCGTGATTACTAAGCAGCCTGACAACATCAACAGAGAGGATGGCTACAAGCTCCCGGCGTCCTGGCTGCCGGCCATCCCACTCCAACGGGCCGCGAGCGGTCGCGGCGCAGGAGCTACACGGGACACGGACGTATCTCACAAACAGCGGTAGAGCAACTGTCAGTCCACTTCCGAGCACACCAGGAGGAAAACTTGCCGACTAGAAGCCGAATGCTGATTGGCGGACAGCTACCAATCGTTCACGACATGGACATCCACGAATAGCCTCTTTCCTTCCATCTTCCCTGACGTCGTGACTAGCCAATCATATTAGAGGGCCAATTAAAAGTTTTACAATAGTGACGTCAGATATCGATAGTCTGTAATAAATAGAAGCACCTATACCCATGCAAAACCAGTCGTGCCCTGAGGAAGGCCGTTGCAATTCGGCCGAAACGTCGGTTTTAGTTTATTGTTGTAGTTAGTTTATAGCAATGACGCGGCATAATACCCAGAAGAATTTTAATCACTATAATTCAAATATATTTTTAATCACAGCTAGGCTGAAAGTCTCAAGGCAAAGGTGGATAGACAAATATAAACAAGATACAACACAAACGGCTGAAGGTCCACAATAAAGTTTTCGAGATTGTAAAATAAATTACCATAACTCTTCAAAGGCAGAAGGCTGCAACGTTTAAGCTTGAAACTTAATTTTAAGATTAAGGTTCCAAGGTCGAAGTCCCACAATTAATTTTCCAAAATTTTAAATAAATATAACTATAAGCCCCAAGTTTTAAGTAGCTGAAACCGGACTAAAAGAAAAGACAACACAACGGAAGTAACCTCCAGCAAATATCCACTTCCCGGAATTCAAAATTACTTACATAACACACAGTAAAACCAAGAATTTTTTGTCATTGGCTATAATAGATTACAAAAAAAGATTTAAACATCGGTGAGAAATACAGTAAAGACAACAACACTCAGAAGCCTCCAGGGGGCCGGTCTGCCCTCATTCAGTTATGTGAGACAGGTGGTGAGCCCAATTACAATTGATCCGTCGGAACCCAACCAAGGGACAGCCACAGACCGACCCACAAACGACTTGCTTACCACCAATCGGTATATCAGAATTCAAACACAAAATGTTAACGGGAAAGGGGGGGGGGGGGCAATCGACAATCAAATATGTATATGCATTAAGCCGTGAAAACTACACACGGTGTTGGACAGCGACGGCAGGTCAGGAAAGGATACTGCCTGACATTACGTTAGTGGCCAGGGGAGGTAACCGGAACACTAACGGCCACAAGGCAGAAAATTCCGCTGGTACACTTGAATTTTAGTCAACCGATATAGTTGATTCCGCCGCATGGCGGCTAAATTTCAGCAATACAAATATTTGGTGTTTCTCACAGGAAAACGTCTCCAGCAGCGAACCACCGAAACGAACCAAACAACATGAATGGATGTGGCTTGGTTACTTGAAACCACTACTCAACTTTGACGTCCTGGGTCGGTGAACCATGAAGCTCGTAGCGATCGGACAGCTCCACACACGCTCCGACACCGCGCAGGGACCGCCAGCGGTCTCAGCCGACAGCACCGAGCGGAGATAACTTCCGCAGCAACCGACCGACTCCCCTCAGAATGCCAAAAACATCTAAAATAGTCGTCAGTGGAAATAACGCTAACTACACACGCAACCTGACAAACACTTGGACGAAGACCTGAACGATAACCAACAGTAACTTACCACGCACGAAGACACACAGCCGACTCATGAACGATCGGTGAGCCGAAGCGCGTCGTCCGGTAGGACGACCGAACGACAATCCACAAAGGCCGTGGTCCGGCTCAAGTGATGGTGTGGCGGCAATGGTCGGGCGAGCCATGTCGACGCAGACCTCACTGCTGTTCCAACCCGACTGCACTAGTGCCGCATTGCATCTCCCGACTGGCAGGTCCGTTCTGCGCTCCAGACGCGTTCCAACTGACTGGCAGATCCGAACTCGCGATCCGAACTGGCTTACGACATTCAACGACTGGGAAGTAATAGCAGTTGAGCAAAGACTTTTTTTTTTACTTTATTGTTATTTTAACACCTGAACAATCAGGTAGGCTGGCAGCGGCATGCTACGCCGCTCTTCAGCCATATAGTTGACAATCACAGTACAATAATGGAGAATTAAAATGAACATAGTGACGGGCAAAAAATAGTAGGCACAGACACACAAAAAACACGGAGCCGTTCACACTCGACGAGAAAGACACTGAAAACACGTTGGCACGGCGCACAGAACACTGATGAATCCGATGGCACAAGTGAACGTAGAAGCGTGACGGCGGACACTAAAAACACAAACGACGTCACACACACGAGACACAGATGGCGATGATCTCCGGCGCGCGAAAGTCCACGTAGCGTGTGCGAGTCCGGGGACCTGCCAAGAGGGGAAGAAGGGTGAGGGCGGGCGGAGAGGGTGGAGAGGGGAGAACAGAGATGCCAATGGCTGAGGAGATGGGAGGAGAAGGACAGGGGAGGGGTGGCCCGGGGGAGGAGTGAGGAGAAGGGGAGGAGGGATGGAGGGTGCCCAAGGGAACAGAGACAGGAAGAGGGAGGGAGGATCAAAGTTGGTAGGAGGGGTAAATGGAGGGGAGGAGGGCATCATCAGGGAGGGGGAGCTGGCGGAAGCCACCTTGGGAGAGGGTAAGGAGGGTGGAGAGATGGAGACCGGGTGGGACGTGCGAATACAAGCGCGGCAGCGGGCGAGGGTGGGAGAGAATCGGGGAGACGAGTGGGTGAGGAGGATCGAGTTTGCGGGAGGTGTACAGGATCCGTATCCTTTCAAGGAAAAGGAGGAGGTGGGGGAAGGGGATGAGATCGTACAGGATCCGCGCGGGGGAGTGGAGACGGATGCGATAGGCGAGGCGGAGAGCATGACGTTCAAGGATTTGGAGGGATTTATAAAAGGTAGGGGGGGCGGAGATCCAAGCCGGATGGGCAAAACAAAGGATAGGGCGGATGAGGGACTTATAGGTGTGGAGGATGGTGAGCAAAGACACTACGAGGGGGGATATATCGATACGCGCTGCTAACACCGCTCACGGTCGGGCAAAGCAGAAACTCTGTGACAGTAGTAATTTAAATTAACGTAGTGATGTGGAAGAACGTTAAAAACAGAGCGTAGAATACATGATGGCGGGAACACGAGCCACGCACGACTCAATTAGTAATTTCTCTAAATCGTTATACTTGTTCTAGAAATTTTATAAATAGGCTTTCGCGGGATACTGGCGTATATCTGTGTCTGCCAACACACCTTTGTAAAAATTTCCATTACACTCTTCTGCGAGTGAAACAAATCTGTTACTACTTGTGCATACTTATATTTTTGAATACGTTAAATGCCTACTTGGTATGAGTACCAATCACTTGAGTATATTCGGTAGTTGCAACAGATATGCAATTTGTAAGCAGTCATCTTTCAAATTTGCATTGTACCAGTATCCTGCTGATGAACCGGAAAGTGCCACCGTCCGTAACCACCGTTGAGCCTATGTGGTCACTCCATTTCTTATCCATAGGAACTGTTGCACCTTGGTATTTGGACCAGACTGCTGATTACAGCTATTACGCAGTGGTTCTGTACTCATACTAATTTTCTGTTTCTGCGTTTTGTGTTCCATACAGTGTTATATTTTTGAACATGTAAAACTAGTAACCAAGTTTTTGGCCACTTTCAAATCTTATCAGTATCTGAGTAGATACTTTTGCATTTCTTTTTTCTTTATTTATTTCTCTCTCTCTCTCTCTCTCTCTCACACACACACACTCTGATATAGTAGCTTGTTTGCAAATAATTGCATCACCATGGATTTTCCGAGCACAGGCCTCCACCACTGAAGATTTACGCCAGTCGTTCTCCCAAAATACATTTGTTTTGACCATTAGTCACCTCGTATCGTCGGCTGACAGAGATTGTATTTAACAACTCAGAGTGGACAGGTAACTGCCTTTGAGCTACTCTCCATCGTTTACATCAAACTGCTAATACTTACCGCACTGAAAGCAGTAGTCGTAGTTAAAATGATGAGGATCGCGTAGAACTATGCTACAAGCAGGAATGTGATTCACCAGCAGCAGGTAGGGGAATATTCTGCCACCTGAGGATGTTTCTTCAATTTAAATAACTTTCAATAAATGTATTTTACAGCCAGTGCGGAGCATTTTGTGCAAAATGTGAACTTGAAAATTCTTACCAACCTACGAGGCAGACGTCAAAAATTAAGGAACTGCAGGAAAAGAATCCATGAGTGAAAAGACGTGCTTCTTTCCTAAATTTTTCAAGAAGAACTTAAAGATTTGAAAGACAAAGGTTTGCATTTCATCGCAAATACAGTAAGCTTAGCCTGCAATGTGTAACGCAAGAAGGCATGCTATCGGGAGAACCCAAAATCCTGACACCAGTTTAAAGATTCATCTGAATGAAGACATTATAAAGTTAAATGGAGGTAACAACTTTTCGAAAATTGACGATGGAACTCTTCCTGACAAAAGGATCCTCCTCAACAGCTTTTCCATTGTTCTGAATATTATTCCTGTCTGCAACTTGGATGCACGAACTGTTAAGATGATTATGCGATAAATCTCGCTCTTGTCGGCTCTTGCAATCTTCGCGATTGTGTGAATGCTGTTTCTCTGAAAGTCTGATGGTACGTCGCCAATCTCATACGTTCTACACACTAACGTGAATAGTTGTCTTGCCAATCCCCCCAATAGTTTTATAAATTCCTATGGAATGCAATCTTTCTGTTCTGCCTTATTTGATCTTAGCTCCTCCAAAGATCTTTTAATTTCTGACTCTAGTATTAGATCCCGTATCTCTTCCATATCTACTCCTGTTTCTTTTTCTGTCACGGCGTCAGAGAAGTCCTGCCCCTCATAGCGGTCTTCAATGTACTCTTTACATCCATACGATGTCTACTCTTGATTTAACAGTTGATTTTCTATTGCACTGTTAATGTTATCGCCCTAGCTTTTAACTTCACCGTCGGCCGGAGTGGCCGAGCGGTTCTAGGCGCTACAGTCGGGAAGCGCGCCACCACTACGGTCGCAGTTCGAATCCTGCCTCGGGCATGGATGTGTGTGATGTCCTTAGGTTAGTTAGGTTTACGTAGTTCTAAGTTCTAGGGGATTGATGACCTCAGCAGTTAAGTCCCATAGTGCTCAGAGCCATTTTAACTTCCCCTAAAGTTGTTTTCACTTTGCTGTATGCTGAGCTAGTCCTTCCGGCAGTCATATCTTTCATGATTTCCTCACAATTTTTACGTAGCCATTTCGCCTTACCTTCCTCTTTCTTTCAGTCCTACGTGACGTGTATTTCTGTATTCCTGAATTTCCCTGAACGTTCTTGTGCTTTCATCTATCGTCTATCAACTGAACTATTTCTTCTGTTACCCAAGGCTTCCTCATAGTTACGTTCTTAAAATCTTTTTTTTCTGTACAATTTCTGTAACTGCACTTTTTAGAGATGACCATTCCTCTTCAACTGAACTGCCTAATGAGCTATTCACTACTGCACCCCTATAGCCTCAGAGACTTCAAGCGTATCTGTTTATTCCTAAGTATTTCCGTATCCCACTTCTCTGCACATGGTTTCTTTCCATCTAGTCTCTCAAACTTCAATCTACACTTCACCATTGCTACACTGTTGAATTGAGTCTCTCTCTGGTCCTGGACACGCCTTGCAATCCAGAATCTGATTACAGAATCTCCACTTCGCCATGATGTAATCAAACTGAAATCTTCCCATATGAAACAAGCACGCCAAAGAGTTTAGATAAGAAGAGAATAGAAGATTTTGAAATGTTGTGCTGCAGAATAATGGTGACGATTAAAACGGTAGATCACGCAACCAATGAGGAAGTGCTGAATAGAACTGACCACAGCTTGACTAAAAGAAGTGATCAGTTGATAGGACACATTTTGACACATCAAGGGATTACGAAGTCAGTAACGGAGGTAAGTGTGGGGGATAAAACTTGTAGAGGGAGGCCAAGGGATGAACTCAGTAAGCAGATTCAGAAGGGTGTAGGTTCCAGTAGTTACTGGGAGATGAAGAAGGTTGCACAGTATGGAATAGCATGGAGAGCTGTGTCAAACCAGTCTTCGGGATGACGACCACAACAACAACAAGAAGTCAGCCTGTCATTTAAAGTTATGTACTACTCAACTTTACAGCGTACATACTTGTCAGTTATATATTACGTATTTTTTTGAGTAATAAGAAGCCATTAATGTCTTACAGCGTTTAGTGTTACTCAAGGGAGTTCATTAGTTAACTTCCATAAGAGGAGAGAGATTGTTGACAAGTTTTGGTTCCGATTGAGTCGTTGTAGCTTATGACTAGTCCTGCTATTCCAAAATGTGAGTTTCCGCGACGACAGATCTTATATTTTCTTACTAGCATTGCTTCGTTTCTGCGCAGAAGTGTCAGAGCGGTAGTTGCCTGCAGTCATGGATACCAACGTTCTGCCTTTAGCAGTGAGTTTCCGCCGCCAATTCGGCGTTTACGTTCCTCTCGCTTACCATTTCCACATTACTTTTCCCAGGTTCTTGGCTCCATTCTGTTCGACAACGACCGAGGCGGGACGCTGAATTCATTAAAAGTTTTGTGTTTGCTGTAAGTGGTGAGTTAGGCTGCTGCCCACCTTGCCTCTCCCCCACTACGCCACACCCTCCCACGCCTTATCTACCCCAAGGCACGCCCCGCCCCTAACCTGAGATGCATTATGCACACCGCAGTCGCTGGCGCCAGTATTTGTGTTTGGGCACTGCCGTGTAGCTCCGTTTATCTTCCAATCGTCTCACGCTTTGCAAATTTAATCTCGACGTCTGTCGACGTTAATAAAACACCGGTTCTCCCTCGGCTTCTGCTGGAGCTACACGGGAGCTGGCGGAGGAATCCTCGGCCGTTGTGCGCAGGAAATTGTCCTGCCAGCTGCGACGCCTGCCGGCGATGGTGAGTCCCCAACCCCTCCTCGTAAAGGAGCGACTTTCCTCTGCCCCGCTCCTCTATCCTCCATGCTCTCCACTGAATTTCTCCGGTGCGGCCGGGGGATGCGCGCCAGATGTGTCAGGTACATTGCTCCGCGTATCCTGCCTCTGCAGCGGGACAATATCCGACACTGTCAAATACGCCATATTCTGCGATAATACCTTCCTAATTAACGAAGCGAGGTCGAAGCAGAAACTCCCTCGTATAGCTCAATCTTGTAATACAAAGTAAGGATCCAGCAAATGATTGCTCAACAGCAGATTGCGGTCGGTGCCCTGAAAACAGCTTTTTAGTCACATGGTAACTTTCGAGGTAGAACTTCATCGAGTAACATTTCTGACGACCAGTTTTCAATAAGACATTCGCTAGAAGAAAACAAGTGCTTTCACACTTACGGCGTCACGATTCGTCTTCTTTCTCCGGTTTTCAGCAACACGCGTTGTGAACGTAGTGTTTTATATGCACACGAGATATATTATGTTTCAATACCCCATCTCAAGTAGCATGTCTTGTAAAAGGGTTATTAATTTCGTTATTTTGAAATCTCTACCTTACTTTTGTGTCGTGTCTAACGATTAAGCTTAAATGAGAATCCTCACTGTCACCTATTGAAATCATGCTAGTTCCGAAGTATTTTTCTGCTTCAGTTACATATTTCAAACTAACTTATCGTTCAATAAAACGGTTGGCTATACTATATAGTGCTGTGGAACATTGAATAGTAATCTTCCTATCTGTCCAAAAACAGGAGAGCAAGACTGGCGTAAAGCGTCCGCTTATAAATGAGGTCGTAAAGGACTGAGCACAAATTCGGATTAGGAATGGACTGAGAATAGATCGTTTTGCCCTTTCAAACGAAGCATCCAAGAATTTGCTTGGATCGGTTTAGTGAAAAAAACAGAAATTCTAAACCTGAGTGGCCGGACGGGGATATGAACCGTTGCCCTCCCGAATGCGAGTACAGTATGAAAACTAATAAGCCACCTAGTTCGGTGGTCGGCCCGAAACTCCCTGCAGAAAACACGAATGAACTGTTATACTCCTCCAGCTAAGTGTATCAAAATCCGATTTACGTTACATGTACATTCAAATTCAGCATCTTTTTATTCAGAACTATGAGTGTGCATCACCAGTAGAGTGGACAAAATGCGGTAACTGTATTTGCCGCTGCTTAAACCAAAGGAAAGTAGTGGCAAGATTCAACCAGATGGCCCGAATTGACGTACGACAATAATGAAAAATTGTCCAAAATGATCCAGTACAACCATCTTCAGAACGTATATGAGGTACTTACAATTCTCATTACTATCACGGTTCTCGTATAGTCACACATGTTTAGTATTTATTTGTCTTCAATTACTATATTTGTATTTACTGAAATAATTGGCCGGCCGCGGTGGTCTCGCGGTTCTAGGCGCGCAGTCCGGAACCGTGGGACTGCTACGGTCGCAGGTTCGAATCCTGCCTCGGGCTTGGATGTGTGTAATGTCCTTAGGTTAGTTAGGTTTAAGTAGTTCTAAGTTCTAGGGGACTGATAACCACAGCAGTTGAGTCCCATAGCGCTCAGAGCCATTTTTTGAAATAATCACCGACCCACTTGCACACAGAAATATTTATTTCCTTAACCGGTTTCAGCCACTGTGTAACTTTCTTCACATCTCATTAATTGCGAGTGTCAAAAACAAGATGCATGGATCAAGTTTCTGATGTCATGTGGTTCATAATGGCTGTATAAAGAGGTATAAGGAAGCCACTCGCAAGTAATAGTTACAGCCTTCTGAAGACGGCCGCTAAGTGCCTGAAATTGGTAAAGGGAATAAATATTTCCACTGTGCAGCTGGGTTTCTGATTACTTCAATAAACCTACTCCATTACAAATTATTATAATGTCAGCTCTAATGTCATTTAATTGTAAATAAATAATGAATGTTAAATTTTCTAATAGAAAACTGCTCCGCAAGTGAAATTAAAAACACTTCCGATTACTGTTAGTTTCCTTCTATGTCTGTGCTCTCTCTCAGTAAGTAAAATGTAGAACACAAAACAACATAAATATCATGTGGCCATACTTTCGCTCAGAAATCTCCGTTCTGAAATAGACATTGGATTACTCTCTAAACTAACTCGGGCTCCCTGTTGATTTCCGTCTACAATCCCACTGCCACCTTATTCTTCTACCATCACGTGTAGCGATGCTACTCCATTTTACCTTTTTAGGGCACTGCCTTGAATAATCAGCTGATATACAATGTGTAATTACAGTGCACTTAAATACACATCAAATGAAATTTTGCATCATCTCGTTTCCGAGAATTCCGGAACCTGTACAGAAAATTGGAATAGAGGACAACATAAACATAATTTCCGCCCGTTTTATTGCTAACGAAAACCACACATTACGTGTTGTACCACCATACAGCGAGACCTTCAGAGATGGTGGTTCATATTGCTGTACACACCGGTACCTCTAATTTTAGTAGCACGTCCTCTTGCACTGATGCATGCGTGTATTCGTCGTGGCATACTATCCACAAGTTCATCAAGGCACTGTTGGCACAGATTGTCCCACGCCTCAACGGCGATTCGACGTAGATCCCTAAGTGTGATTGGTGGGTCACGTCATCCATAAACAGCGCTTTCCAATCAAGCCCAGGCATGTTGGATAGGGTTCTTGTCGGGAGAACATGCTGGCCACTCTAATCGAGCCATGTCGTTATGCTGTAAGAAAACATTCACAAGATGTGCACGTTGGGAGCACGAATTGTCGTCCATGAAGACGAATGCCCCGCCAGTATGCTACCGATATGATTGCTCTATTGGTAGGAGGATGGGATGCACGTTTCGTGCAGCCGTTACGGCGCCTTCCATAATCAAAAACGGCGTACGTCCGTCCCACATACTGCCACCTCAAAACAGCTGGACAGTGTGTCTAAGGCGTTCAGCCTGACCGGGTAGCCTCCAAACACGTCTCCGACTATTGTCTGGTTGAAGGAAAATGCGACAATCATCGGTGATGAGAACTTGATGCCAATCCTGAGCAGTCCATTCAGCATGTTGTTGGGCCTATGTGTACCGCGCTGCATGGTGTCGCGGTTGCAAAGATGGATGTCACCATGGACGTCGGGAGTGAAGTTGCACATCATGCATCCTATTTCGCACAGTCTGAGTCGTAACACGACGTCCTGTAGTTGCACGAAAAGATTTATTCATCATGGTGGCGTTGCTGTCAGGGTTCCTCCGAGCCATAATCCGTAGGTAGCAGGCGGTCATCCACTGCAGTAGTAGCCCTGGGCTGCCTGAGCAAGGCATGTCAAAGACAGTTTCTGTCTCTCTGTATCTCCTCCATGTGTGAACAACATCGCTTTGGTTCACAGCGAGACGCCTGGACACTCCCCTTGTTGAGTGCTCTTCATGGCACAAAGTAACAATGCGGACGCGGTCGAACCGCGGTACTGACCGTCTAGGCATGGTTTACTTACAGACGAGCATTGTACTTCCTTCCTGGTGGAATGACTGGAACTGATCGGCAGTCAGACTCCCTCTGCTGCTCATACATGGTTGTCTTACATCTTTGGGGGGGGGGGGGGGTTAGTGACTCCTCTGAACAGTCAAAGGGACTGTGTCTGTGATGCAATGTCCACAGTCAATGTTTATCTTCAGGAGCTCTGGGAACCAGGGTGATGCAAAACTTCTTTGATATGTGAATATAAAAAATCATTGCTACATTGAGTGAATATTACTTATAAGATTACTAACACTGCAAATATAGCTTAGCAAATGCATCGTCATTTGTGACGTTTTCAAATGATACGAAGGAATTTTCCTGATAGTGGTTTTTGTGTGCATGTATGGTATCTTTAGAAGTTTCCATCCTCTTTTCAATGCTGCACGGAGTAAAGAGCTATCTGGCATCGTCTGCGAAAAATTAAGTTCACTATTCTAATAACCTTGTCAAGTTTATTAATGAAATACTACACGTTGAAATTTCAGAATCCAAAGGTATAACAGGACATATACTGTATATGCTGCTACGTACGAATAACTGTTAACAGTTCAGCGATAAGATTGTTCTCATCAAAACTGACAGTAAACCAACACCTACAACACCAACAACAGTTCAGGCACATGGTCCATACAACCACTTACAGAAAAGACTTCTTGACACATCAATCTATATTCGATGTTTACAAAATTTCTCTTCTTCAGAAGTGCTTTCCTAGTCAAACTCACCTACTGTTTTAAGTGTCTCATTTCCTAATCTAATTCCCTCAGAATCACCTGATTTAACTTGACTACATTCCGTTATCCTTGTCTTTCTTTTGTTGATGATGATTTCATATCCTCATTTAAAGATACTGTCCATTTTGTTTAACGGCTCTTCCAGGTCCTTTGTTGCTTCTGACAGAATTCCTTTACTGCTTACTCAGTGCACAGATGGAACAACATCGGGAGTCGGCTACAACCCCTTCTCAACCACTGCTTCCCGTTTATCACGTCGACTCTTATAACTTCCATCTGGTTTTTGTACAAGTTGTAAATATCCTTTTGCTCTCTGTATTTCATCCCTGCTTCCTTTCGAATTTCAAAGAGAATAATCCAGTCAACTTTTTCAAAAGATTTCTCTAAGTCTACAAATGCTATAAACTTAGTTTTCCCTTTCCATAACGAATACTCTAACGCAAGACGTTGGATCGGTGTCGCTTCGCTTGTTCCTGCATTTTTTCGAAATCCAGACAGAACTTCCCCTCGGGTTCTATCAGCTTTGCCATTCTTCTGTAAAGAATTTGCGTTAGTGTTTTGGAAACACAATTTACTAAAGTGATAGCTCAGTAACTTACGCACCTGTCAGAGCCTGATTTCCTTGAAATTGTAATTATTATAATTTTCTTCAAGTCGGCGTGTATTTCGCCTGTCTCATACATCTTGTTCACCAGATGGAATAACTTTCTCACGGCTGGCTCTCTCAAGGCTGTTAATAGTTCAGACAGAATGTTGTTTACTACCTAGGACTTAAGTCTTTTAGTGATTTGTGAAAGTCTTCTCGAAGTGTCATATCTCCAATCAGTACTCTTCCCTTCCTATAATGTTGCTTTCAAAATGATCTCCCTTGTTCGGACCCTCTATGTACTTCTTTCTCCTTTCACCTTTCCCTTCTTTAGTTAGGACTGGTCTTCCATCTCAGCTCTTGATACTCACACAGCTGCTGCTCTTTTCTCCACGCGCCTCTTTAATTTTCCTGAAGATGGTATCTATCTAACCCCTAATGTAGTATGCTTCTAAATTCTTACATCTGTCCTCTAGCCATTACTGCTTGACCATTTTGTATTTAATATGAATCTAATTTATTAGACGTTTGTATTTCCTTTCACCTGCATCATTTGCTCCATTTTTAAATTTTTTGTGCATGTTGTTTTCACCTCCAGAATAGTTTTTCCATTACGAAACATAAAATTTTTGACTGTCGTATGATAGTTCCTCACAGTTTCTTAAAAATTCTTCTGCTGCCCCTTGCCTGGATAAAATATTATGCGATTGATAGTCCGCCTTGATGGAAATCAGTTTTGTTTTCCTTTCCTGCTCCAAACTAATTTCTGCGAAGATATCGCCATCATCAGTTGGTTTCTTTATTTCTCATAATTAGCATCTTTATTATCATTACAAAAAATGCTACTACGTGTATACTGCGTGGTTCCAGATAATTTGCTGTTTGAACAGTTTTACAATAGCTTTTTGGTTTCTAACCAGTGCTTGGTTTTCTAGTTCGCTATCGTTTTTTCAGCGAGTTTCCTGTGTTTGTTCCACTCATAGCATTTCGTATGAATCACAACTTAGGACATACCAGCAGAAACTTGCGGGGTAACATCTCAAAGATGCTCGGGATCACATGCAATTCCTCTTCGTCGAAATGTCTTGGATCAAACTCGTCTAGGGGTTGAATCGCAGGTGTCGAATTACACGCCCCAAATTAGAAATTTGTGAACTTTTGGTTAAATTGTCTGGCTGATGGCAAGTTTGCAAAATTGTATAAACATACAACGTTAATATAACATATAACGACAGTAACAATAATATCGGGATCTAAATTAACGACCCATAAATGATGTAGGCTACACAGTTGCGATTTGCTTAGAATAAAGTTTAATCAGAAATTACAATTACTATTACACTCGAGTGCATGTCCAATTGACACAGCTCGATCATTCACAATCTCATCGTAAATCACAAGTCCTATACTCCACCTCATTAACTACGCGAAAAGTTAGAGTTGAGACCAGGCGCGCGGCTGCTCACCGCTCAGAGATTTAGTCTCGCGGTACCACACAACGCGAAATTTTCTAAGTCGTTTCGCTTCCTAGCTGCCTGAAGACCGACTGTCGTCTTTCACGTCCACACCAGCACTGTCCCTCTGCCCGTCCCCGGCCGCGTTTCCCACGCATCAAATATCCTCTGTCAACTAACTAGGGCAGTTCCCTTTTCTGTAGCCGTCCATCGGAATGGCTACAGTTTATTCTACATTATTTTACATTTTTACATATTTAAATAATCAAAGCTTGACCACTTTCACATTCTAAATAAAGTAACAATAATATCAATTACATAATAAACGTTAAATTCTTTTACATACAACCAATACAATTTCCTTCTTAGCTCTGAATACCACGGCCAGTAGTCTAGCACCAATGTTCTTTCTGCTAAATAAATAAAGAACTAAAGTAACTATTACGAACTAAATTTTACAACAAATATTCTATTACCTAATGATTCAATAAGGTGTCATGCAGTCATCGTTCATTGTGTTTTGTATGAAGGAAATGATGATCTGATGCTTAACTGTAAACACTGATAATTTAAATTTACTATATCTTTTAAACAAACGAAGTTACAGAGTTGATATTTACAACGTTTGTCATTTTAATATGCGCTTCTGTATGAAATGTCGATCGTGAAGACCGACCAAGGCGTTCAGATCTTAGCATTCAAGTCTTTGATACAAAACTTGTTAATTTCAATTTAACAGTAAATCCTAAACTATTGTAGATATGATCAATGTTCTAATTTTATTGAGATCATCATGAAAATTTATGGAGGATGGCCGATTTAAATTACTATGGCTTCATTCCCTGCACTACTACAGAATCAAATAGTTTTCATAAATGTTTCCCTTTATGCACAAGCTTAGGTCCGCCATATTTAACACTGCTACGTCTCCTCGGCTTCTACCAGGTTTCCCTATGACGGATGACGTAGATTCTTGTCTGTCTCACTCGCACACTACAGCGCTTAGGCCTGATTCAGCACAATAGACGTCTGTGAATTTCCCCATCTCGTGGCGAATCTGCGCTCTTTGTGGTGCACGGTCCTAGACGACAGGGTTCGTTTCACTATGCCCGAAGGCTGACACTTTCAGCCATATATTTAAATGAGAGCAAAATGCTCGTTAACTCACTAACTCTCGAACAAGGTACACACAAATGCATTGAAAAGTGACAACTCGCGTTCCACTTAGCGCAGAACACTTAAAAAATAAAACCCACCACTCCACAAATATGGAAACTCGTCTACACATGCTGTAACGCAGCAATAGTTTCAACCATAAACTAGTAATAAAAGAGTATCACTACGCACAACAGGGTATAGTGGAAGACAAAGCGTAATAAATGAAAACACAGCATTTTAGCAACACACTCTTTGCTACCTAAAGAGAACATACACTGGACACAGAACAGAAATATCAAACACACACGCACACCAAACGTCGCCATTCTCCTGTCGCACACAGATACCAAAGTGGGGGAGAGAAGTCAACAGTACTCCAGCTACAGCTATCAAAAGTTTCTCTCGGATACTCGAACCACCAAGTTGCCGTAATGTTTAGAACTAACGCCAAAATATTAAGTTATGTTATTCTGTGTTTTTAGAGCAACTAACACAGCAGAACAGGTAATGTTAGTACATGACAGATTATGGTACAAAATAGCACCCACCAAAACTAGTAACATTACTATACATATTATGTATAATTGTCTTACCTAACTTCTTTATAGGGTTTTATTTGATGTGACTTCTGTACAACCATGTAAATTTTTTATTGACTATTTACTATTTATGGATCTGGCGATTCAACTGTAAGGTTCCTCTGTGACAAGAGTTAGTTGCCGGCTAGCAGGCAAAGTTTTCGAATGTTGTGAAATGAACTAGGCAAGAAGAACAGGAAGATTATACACTATAGCGTCGGATGCGGAATTAATTCGGCTTATTATTCGTGGCATCCTTTGGTTACATTCGTACTACGAAAATCCGACACTTAGAAGAGATTTTTCGGAATTAGTTTCACAGCAGTAGCCACGGATACTTCCGCCGCCCTTTTTGGAGAGCCACAGCAGATCGACACCACCACCATCCTCATCTCAGACTGTCAGTTGAGCGCCGTGTAATTGCCTGGCGCACTTACGTGGTTCTTTTTCAATGTTGAGCACTCGCATTGTATCCTTAGTCTTTTACGTACACATGGTCCTACCCCAAATGCTAAGATATTTCCGACTATTGACCAGTATTGAGCTAAAAAATTGTTCCAACGAAGTTTCAATACAGGTAATAAGCTTTGTAGAGCAGTAAATTTCATAATTATCCGGTGAGAATAGGTTTTGAAGTACTGAACGTATTTTTCAAAAAACGATAGTTGAAGTTTGCCCAAGTTCAATTGTGAAGTAAAGATCTGAAGTATTCAGTTTAAAAATCATCCTCATTGAATTCTCAGTATAGTATTACAGTTACCGGCAAAAACCGTGATGATTGATAGCAGTTACTGGCTAGTAGACTGTGAAGGGTCAGAATAAGGATAACTACTGTATATGTTTGTAAGTAACAGTGTTCATAATTTATTGTGTATATATTTAATAGTGTTTCTCATATTGTGTTGTGACTAAAATGTTCAGTCTTGAATTGCGTCTAGTGATAAAATAGCTTTTGGGTTCCCATTTTAATTGTTGAGCGAGGTTTAAGTTTCATATTGCAGTTACAGCATTTAATAAGTGCACTTGCTAGCTGTCTAATATTTGATGTTCTATAATAAGAAACTGGCTACTACTATTCAGACCTTACTAGATCCAAGTAACAAACGTTTCATTTCAACTAACTTATACAAGAAAGGAATGCACTTTCAGAATACAAACAGTAATATGATTGAGGACTGTCATTAGCTGATAGCCATGTCAGGGACAGTATTTTCCAATAACTAAGCTGATAAAAGAACCTCTTATCCGAGTTAGTATTGCTCCACCATTAGAAATTAGTTACCTACAATAATCATTAGCTTTCTAATTTAATATACAGACAATAAGTGTTACTGAGAGACAATTTTTGCAAAAACGGTTAATAGTCGTTTTGTGCTGTTCACACCTAACTACTGTTATATTGCTTGACATACTGAGCTGCTGCTTCGTATCTTATTTGCATAACATAATTTCAGTATCAAGTAAAGTCAACCCTAGTAGTTAACTTCATGAATCATGCTAGCTCTTGGTACACATATGCCTAGTTAGGCTTGCGACCGACTCCTTTTGCGTAGTTGTAGTTTACTTTTTTACTAATGGAACATTGTTTCGATTCCATTTTGTTCTGCTGTTGCTTCCTTTCAAAAGAAACCTTTAGAGAAATAAACACAGTCCGATACCTTCCAAAACATACGATCGCGGTCAAGTAAGAATCCTTTCACAGGAGCAACATTATCGGTGCACTGTTAATTTGGTAGCAGCCTGTAGTGTTCTAAACTGTGTCCACAACATAACCACAAGTCCAGTGGTATAACACTTACATATGTAAGTTAACTTCTTCGTATATGGTCATAACAGCCGCTCATACCGTTGCAGATGACATGCTGTATGCCGATGAAACGACAATAAACGTAGAAACCATGCCGAAAATACTGCAACAAGGATACAAACAATGCAGTTACTAAAAAATAAAAATGTATTATAAAAATGTCACACAATACGCTATGTAGAACCAAACAGTACACATAAAATAACGTTTATGCAATGTTTGTAACGATACCAATTTAGCATGTTTTAGAATGAATAATTCCATAAATGATGGCAATAGCCTCGCTGAAAATCGTTAGCAAATGAAATCCAACAGAAATATTTTGCGACCACATTGACCAACAGTAGCGTACATCATAATCAAGGACATTATTTAAACTTAATGGTGATCAATTCGTATTTTATTTTCACATCATGTTGAGATTTTGTTGTTCAAATAGTTCGTGTTGGCTTTCGTTACGATGTATTGACCAGAAGTTTGTTTTCAAATAATTTAACTACATTATGTCAAACATTGGAAAATCGCGGATGTCATATAACAATGTGTGTGTGTGTGTGTGTGTGTGTGTGTGTATGTGTGTGTGTGTTTAATAACAAGATCTGTCCTGAATGAACACAAAAACCACAGAGTACGGAACGTATCCACAGTTGTAACAATATTTTAAACTATTTTTTGTTTGTTTGTAGAATCGCGTGCAGTATACGTACCACTAAAAACCGGCTTGCTTTATGGCACGGCATTCACCGTAGCACACTTTGCATGCAACAAACAATACTCATTTAGCATAGCGCCGCGTGCAATAGCCACAACAATCCGTAATTGGTTCAAATGGCTCTGAGCACTATGGGACTCAACTTCTGAGGTCATTAGTCCCCTAGAACTTAGAACTAGTTAAACCTAACCAACCTAAGGACATCACACACATCCATGCCCGAGGCAGGATTCGAACCTGCGACCGTAGCAGTCGCGCGGTTCCGGACTGAGCGCCTAGAACCGCTAGACCACCACGGCCGGCAATCCGTAATTCAACGCTCACAACTTCCGACTGAAGTTATTACAGCAGACTACACTTAAGGCGTCTTTGAGTATAACACTGTGACTCCATTAATACTCAAGATCACTAGACTACCAACAATACTCCAAAACACACTGGCTGTACTCCTTACAATCTACTGAAGCTGTTCTGCACCTTCATGCCATGTCGCGTGTGCGACCGGGGAAAACAGCAGTGGCTCTGACAGGTTGCTGTCCACACAAGCCAGCACTACCAGCGTTGACGGCCTCTATCGCGTATGGATGCGCACGCCGGCTGGGCACAAAACAGACAGTATACAGAAAGCAAAGCAGAGGCCGCCTCCTGTGATTTGTATGAACTCATACATTGCGCTCGGCACCATACTACACTACTGGCCATTAAAATTGCTACACCAAGAAGAAATGCAGATGATAAACGGGTATTAATTGGTCATTTTCACGCATTGTTGGGTGCATAGATCCTGAGAAATTAGCACTCAGAAAAACCAGCTCTGGCCGTAATAACGGCCTTGAGTTAAACAGAGCTTGGATGGCGTGTACGGGTACAGCTGCCCATGCAACTTCAACGCGATACCACAGTTCATAAAGAGTAGTGACTGGCGTATTGTGGCGAGCCAGTTGCTCGGCCCCAATTGACCAGACGTTTTCAATTGGTGAGAGATCTGGAGAATGTGCTGACCGGGGCTACAGTCGAACATATTCTGTATCCAGAAAGGCCCGTACAGGACCTGCAAATTGCGGTCGTGCATTATCCTGCTGAAATGTAGGGTTTCGCAGGGATCAAATGAAGGATGGAGACACTGGTCGTAACACATGTGAAATGTAACGTCCACCGTTCAAAGTGCCGTCAATGCGAACAACAGGTGACCGAGACGTGTAACCAATGGCATCCCGTACCATCATGCCGGGTGATACGCCAGTATGGCGATGACGAATACACGCATCCAATGTGCGTTTACCGCGATGTCGCCAAACACGGATGCGACCATCACGATGCTGTAAGCAGAATCTGAATTCATCCGAAAAAATGACGTTTTCCCATTCGTGCGCCCAGGTTCGTCGTTGAGTACACCATTGCAGGCGCTCCTGTCTGTGATGCAGCGTCAAGGGTAACGGCAGCCATGGTCTCCGAGCTGATAGTACGTGCTGCTGCAAACGTCGTCGAACTGTTTGTGCAGATGGTTGTTGTCTTCCAAACGTCCCCATCTGTTGACTCAGTGATCGAGACGTGGCTGCACGATCCGTTAGAGCCATGCGGATAAGATGCCTGTCTTCTCGACTGCTAGTGATACGAGGCCGTTGGGATCCAGCACGACGTTCCGTATTACCCTCCGGAAACCACCGATTCCATATACTACTAACAGTCATTGGATCTCGACCAACACGAGCAGCAATGTCGCGATACGATAAACCGCAATCGCGATAGGCCACAATCCGACCTTTATCAAAGTCGGAAACGTGATGGTACGCATTTCTCCTCCTTGCACGAGGCATCACAACAACGTTTCACCAGGCAACGCCGGTCAACTGCTGTTTGTGTATGAGAAATCGATTGGAAACTTTCCTCGTGTCAGCACGTTGTAGGTGTCGCCACGCGCGAACCTTGTGTGAATGCTCTGAAAAGCTAATCATTTGCATATCACAGCATATTCTTCCTGTCGGTTAAATTTCGCGTCTGTAGCACGTCATCTTCGTGGTGAAGCAATTTCAATGGTCAGTAGTGTTCTTCTTTGGGAAAGATAGCCTTCCAATTCGAAAAATTCCACTAGGTATACACGTTGTCCACGGTCATATTTTATATCGCAAGCAGGAAAGGCCAGTTAGTAAGGGGAAGGGTACATCAGGCTGACAATTTTAAGTCATTTATCTGGATTACTATTGTGTAGATGTGGTATACTTCTGTAGAATCTATTACATGCACTCCGTTTAGGCCTGACTTCACGCAAGTGGCTATTCCTTATTGTGGATGGTGGATAGCTTGGACCAGTGTATAACGAGGTATTCGTCCTCTATGCTGAAGATCTTGCTGAACTTTGCTATGTGTTTTTTGACAACATCAATGATAAGTTCATGCAATTGTTCCTGTAGATACTCACATTTGGCAGAGCTTATGCCTTCAATATTAAGCTGCATAATGCGAAGTAGGTGTATCTCGTCTCTAATTGGATGATCCGGAAATGGACGGTTATTAGGTTTGGTTCAAATGGCTCTGAGCACTATGGGACTTAACTTCTAAGGACATCAGTACCCTAGAACTTAGAACTGCTTAAACCTAACTAACCTAAGGACATCACACACATCCATGCCCGAGGCAGGACTCGAACCTGCGAACGTAGCGGTCGCGAGGTTCCACACTGTAGCGCCTAGAACCGCTCGACCACCCCGGCCGGCTATTAGTTATGTTTCCGGACATATTGTATATCACCTATGACACTGTTGCTCGTTTAACACCACCCAGGGGCCACTTGTAGTGTGAAATAGGTTATACCCACGAACGTGAGCAACGATCGACCCCGTATCCTCATGTTATCGGTCGGCTATAACTGAGACCGAGCTAATTCGGGGCGGCAGACCGCTAGCGTGCCCCCTGGCGATAGGCTAAGCAGGCTGTTACGTAACTGCAAGAAAAACAGGCTGAAGCGCGTCTTCGACTAAAGTACGTACGGCTGGATAAACATTGACAGAAATGGCTGACAAATGGTGATGAGGAGGTCCCATACTCCGTGGAGCATAGGGGACGATGCGGGAGACCCGTACCACCTATTAGGCAAGGTCCTAGCGGAGTTGGTGTGCCATTGCCTTCCCCCGACCGTAATGCGGATGAATAATGATGATGAAGACGACACTACAACACCCAGTCATCTCGAAGCCGGGAAAATCCCTGACACCGCCGATAATCGAACCCGGGGCCCCATGCGCGGGATACGAGGACGCTACCGCAAGACCACGAGCTGCGGACGAATACCCCCCACATAATAAGTCATACTTGTTCTTGCAACGGCCTTGTCAAAAAGGATGGAGGAGCGGACAGAGGTTCAAGGCATTCTCTTTCCCTTGGAATGGGAACCTGACCCTAAGAGACCGAAGAATCAAATGGCTCTGAGCACTATGGGACTCAACTGCTGTGGTCATAAGTCCCCTAGAACTTAGAACTACTTAAACCTAACTAACCTAAGGACAGCACACAACACCCAGCCATCACGAGGCAGAGAAAATCCCTGACCCCGCCGTGAATCGAACCCGGGAACCCGGGCGTGGGAAGCGAGAACGCTACCGCACGACCACGAGATGCGGGCGACCGAAGAATCAACAGTAGCCAACGGTACATAATGTATATTCACAGGATATATGGCCGGTAATTGAAAAAGTGTCATGCATGATGCTCTCTCCGTTGGCAAAATATTCTGGATTAGTCTTCCGTTTTACTCAGACACTACTCATCGCCTACTTCCACACAATCATATACAGGGTGTTACAAAAAGGTACGGCCTAACTTTCAGGAAACATGCCTCACACATAAAGAAAGAAAAATGTTAAGTGGACATGTGTCCGGAAACGCTTACTTTCCATGTTAGAGCTCATTTTATTACTTCTCTTCAAATCACATTAATCATGGAATGGAAACACACAGCAACGGAACGTACCAGCGTGACTTCAAACACTTTGTTGCAGGAAATGTTCAAAATGTCCTCCGTTAGCGAGGATACATGCATCCACCCTCTGTCGCATGGAATGCCTGATGCGCTGATGCAGCCCTGGAGAATGGCGTATTGTATCACAGCCGTCCAAAATACGAGCACGAAGAGTCTCTACATTTGGTACCGGGGTTGCGTAGACAAGAGCTTTGAAATGCCCCCATAAATGTAAGTCAAGAAGGTTGAGGTCAGGAGAGCGTGGAGGCCATGGAATTGGTCCGCCTCTACCAATCCATCGGTCACCGAATCTGTTGTTGAGAAGCGTACGAATATTTTGACTGAAATGTGCAGAAGCTCCATCGTGCATAAACCACATGTTGTGTCGTACTTGTAAAGGCACATGTTCTAGCAGCACAGGTAGAGTATCCCGTGTGAAATCATGGCGGTGCGTCGAGGAAGTACAGTACATACTGACGAAACTAAAATGAGCTCTAACATGGAAACTAAGCGTTTCCGGACACATGTCCACATAAGATCTTTTCTTTATTTGTGTGTGAGGAATGTTTCCTGAAAGTTTTGCCGTAACTTTTTGTAACACTCTGTATATGTGAATGGCTCACTAGGCTCGTCTCGTTAAGTGTTTACACATGGATGTCCATCCCTTCTATACTTTATTTAGTAGAATTACTTTTGAAGTGAGTGAAAAAAAGTCTTCTTAGGTACTGCTGACAACATGCGAGGTAGGGCAACCACAGCTATAAGAGATCGTCTTGGGTATTAATAAAACGCTTCAGCTGTATTTAGTCGTTTATTATATATTTATTATTTTATTTTATTATTGGACCAATACGGGTTTTCTGGCTTTTACTGCCACAAAACCGGATGTGATCCAATAATGAAGAACTAAATATAGCTGACGCGGTTTATTAACACACAAGTTTATTTTAAGAGATAGCTTCTTCTCTCAGCAACTGTTTAAACATATCACTTATACAGTCACCTGCGTATAAAAATAATCGTCTCATTGAGATCTCGAAGTGGGTGTATGTGTTCTGCTGCAATTTTAGTGGATTTCGCTCTAGGCGCGCAAGCGTATGGAGTGGTGACTAGTCTTGAGCCACGCGCCCTGGCTCCGCGGCCACAGTAGTGCCTCTGATTATCGATGGTCGTCCGTAGTTTACTCTTCCGATACGAGACACTGGTCTGAGGGTGTTAACTGGAGGACTATTTAACCGCTCGCGGCGTGTCGGTTGCTACAGATTCCTGTGAGTTTGATTCTCCGGTGGTGCGATGATGCTCCGCCAGGTGGGTGGTCGCGCGGCTGCTGGCAGGATGGGGGAGCGAATGGGCGGTGTAGTGGGTGACGTGTTGCCCACTACGATTGTGCGGGGCCGGCGTGGTCGTGCTGTACTCGACTCCAAGTGATCAGCTCGCTCTGCAGTTAGTTCCGAGGCTTCAAATATGTTTCGTATATCAGAAGGTGCCACAGAACATAGCAGTGTGCCATATGCGAAACGATATTATTTGAAGCGTAGTCACGCGCAACTGACTGCCAGAAATCAGCATTATCGCTGATGCTCTCTCTATTCCTTGAATTAACAGAGCTTTGGTTCGATGTTAACTATTGTGAAAAGAAATAGTCTGCGTTCTGATCTTAATGAGGATGGACGAATGTATTATGGCTTAAGAGAGAAGGCGGTGTTGCGACACCGCCATCTTTATTTGAAACGCATATTCTGATCTTGTGGGAGAATAATGAGCCGATAATCTACTTTCTCGGCAGCATAAACAAGGTGTGTATTGGTTAAATTATTCTCCGTCTTATGGTTTCACATTTTTTAATATTTGTGCATGCCTACGAGACATTTCTTTGGAATGTGGAAGCTCGTACCTGCAAGTTCTATACGGTCATAAATTTCCACTTAGACTGACAGGCTTCCATAGAAAGGAGAATTGGACCAAACTTAATAAATGAACTGCTTTTATTATTATTATTATTAATTTAACTACTACAATTATTTTATTATTATTATAATTATTATCGATTCAAACTGTACTCCATGTATTACGGTATAGTGATTATTTTTAATTATGGACCGTCTGACTGCAACTGAATAAAACACAATTTTAGTGCCATACGCGTTTCGCTTTTATTTTCTGCAAGGCATCATCAGTGGCAGGTTGCGTGGACAATTTCTTACAGGAGCGTAATATGCAAGAAATTGTCCACGCAACCTGCCACTGATGCCTTGCAGAAAATAAAGGCGAAACGCGTGTGGCACTAAAATTCTGTTTTATTCAGTTGCTGTCAGACGGTCCATAAGTAAAAATTATCAATACACCGTAATATTACACGCAACTGAGGAAGACAGGACTACAAAAGTTGAAGATGTACTCGATGTGTCTGCCGGTCGTCGAACTGCGTGCTGAATCTGAAGAATCTTAGTCTACGTTTTGTCTCTGAAAGGAAATTTTCAACACAGATCTCCATACAATAACTGGGTTCAGGGTGAAATAATTACTCCTCTCATGAATCATTATATCTCAGTAAAATTATAATAATCTACCTTTTACGTGAGATGGAGTTACAAGCGCTATAACAGTAGACGTACGACTACAGTCATGCTATTACATACTGCTCTGCGACCTGATTCCACTGCTGCGCAAATATGTTGTGAAACTATTGGTTGGTCTAAATTATCAGACATTAGTCATTGGTGCATGTTTTACTGTTCAAGTTTAGTTCGCCCTTTAAGGCCGGTATTACACTAACATATTTCTTTGTCAAAGCTGATACGTCAAATAACTGTGTCAAAGAAATTTGATGGTGTAGTAAGGAATTTTGTCAAACTCGCCTGTCGTCAAATAAATATGATCAAATCTAGGGCCTCGCCGTAGATTTGATCATAAAAGTCGCTCATCCTCTGATCACTGCAATGTGAAATGTAACCGCTTGGATAGCTGGCGTCGCTACAGCTATTTAGCATTTCTGTCGTGTGTTTGTAAATATGGCTACAAAGTAGGTATGCTCCTTCGACTCCTTTTTAATTTTTTTGAATGAACTTGCCAAGAACAAGCGTGGTGCTGAGCAAGTGGCGCAATGCATGCTATTAATTGTGCATGATGGGCAAGTAGAATATCCTACAGGCGACTTCATGTCCACAATCACAGCCATCCACCTCTACATCTGGAAACATTCAGGCAGTTTCTCAGCAAGCCAAAAAGATGGTGAGGTCACACTAGAAAATAAAATATTCTTTCTTCGCTTTCCATTATACTTTGTTTATTCTTGAACTCTAGATGCCATAAGGTAAAGAGCACTTCATTTTTCGTACTTTTTATTAATTTTGTAGTCGTTGGAAGACTAATTCCATAAATTAAATTATTAAAAAATAAAAATAGCTCTTATTGCCCATACAGTGTACTAATTTTTTTTTACATTCACATATTCGCCCTTCAGTGATTTATAAATCGCTTCACACGTTTCTGGAATTATTTTGGTTAATGTGCAATGTGATATTCGAGTGCAGTTTCAACAACTAGAATAGCTCTCTCCTGTATCAAGAAATCCCAGTGTCACAGTTTGCCTGTCTTCCGCACACATAACATTTATCAAGGTAGTATTCTCTTTTGTAACATGAGAAGCCACTTTACCGAGCAAATACGGAAATACACTCTCATCCATTCGTAAGTAAGAATCTACGTCCTGCACTAGCAGCTCCCGTAACCAATTTTGCAGAATACTTTTACTATCTCGACGTAATACCTCTGGCTTCATCTAAGAATGTTTCCTTTTTTCTGCGGCTTTTGTTCAAATAGACACACAGTGCAATTGTGGTACTAGCAACTGCCGAGCATGAAAAGAAGTTGTTGCCTGCTATCTTGAAATTTGATGAAAAATATGACGACCGTGTAATACCCTATTATCAGCACCGCGTCAAAGATCTTTGTCAAAGAAATTTGACGATAGTGTAATACCGGCCTACGAAATAACTTTAGTTCGCTATAATTTAGTATGATGTTTATATTTAAAGTAGTACCATGTACTGGTGTCGTTTTAACGGACTTGAAATATATTTCGCGTAAACACTCAAGTGCCCTGCGTGACGTATACTTCACATTGAGTTTGAAGTGTTGCACAGACTACAAGTTGCTTCGTTTCTTCTTAATGCTTGGCTTAGGACATCTAATAACGCCTCCCTAGTGATCTCTGGTAACGTTCGTGTAAATCAATGGTGCGGACAAAGTGCACATAGGTAGTTTCGTCACCGGACCGCTGCTGTGAACAGCCATGTCACGTCACGTAACATCGTTGCATTCACTGTATTCACATTAATGCTGTTTGATGCAATATTTGTACGTAATATTTCAAGTTGCCATACCACAGATCGTAAATATTGTCTGGAAATGAAATAAATAATCTGTACTGTGCTGTAACAAGGGCTGAAAATGCATGTTACAATTTGGCCAATACGCATTATAGTTGTGGATGAATCCCAAATTATTTCTTTTCACGAAACAATGGAATCTATGATAGTTAAACTGATAATGTCTCTTTATCGCTTTTGTAGCTACCCACTGAAGATATACTTTCTCTTCCGGAGTAGCCTGATGTCAGTGACATAGAAGATTTCAGACTTAGACGAAACAATTGCAGTTATGACAAGAGACTTGTCAGAAAGTGAACAAGTATCCCCCCATATACCTTATTCAGTTGAAAATTATGCTGAACGTTGTCTAGGTGAAGAAAATGAAGAGTCCGTAGAGTGGGACGACAGTTTTGCAGAAAATTTTGATAGACTTGTGAGCTAACGGGCGAATTGTGACGCCCTGAAAATATCCTAAGTTCGGAGTTGGCGTGGCAGCACTGGCTGCACCGGCCACCCGGGGCCTAACAGCAAACACGCGATGCTGAACGTTAGCCGTTAGCCGTACGAGAGGGGTGGCCCCAGCACATGGTCCAGCCGCGTGGCTGGAAATTCCCTTGTGACGCTGTATCGATGAAAGAGACATGCTGGAAGTGCCAAAGATGGCGGACTTTGTGAAACCTGAATGGCAGATATTTCACTGTTCGTATAGAAATTAATAGCAGCCAGATGATTCGTTGTACCTAAAAAGAAACATGTACATTACCACTATTTGCAAGACGATTCTGATGGTGTAACCTGATTTTCAATATATTTATTAGTTTAAAGTTTAGTATAGGACGATAAATTATACAAGTAACACCCAGCTACGAATTATCAAAATCTAAACGGTTCATCCGATTTCGTAGACCTACGTGTCTTTAGAAAGCTATTAGTGTAAACCTAAATTGGTACGAATTACAGGCATGTAACGTAAATAGTACACGAGCTATTGGAGGTCAAAGAGGCCGATTACATCAGGCCATAAGTGCTCCACACTTGCACGAAGAAACGGTAGCACCATGTTTATAAATATATTTATTCAACTATGTCTTTGTTTATATCCGATATATACTATTCATGAAGAAATTGGTTAAATATTTACTGTGCTTTAGAAATCACAGAGACATTAGGTTACTGGCCTACCTTTTGTTGCTACTCCTTTGATATATGTTTATTTAATTTGTTTATGTATTTAATGATTATGTTAGAGGGTGTTTATGGTCCAGCCATAGGAATATTTATTTAATCTCAAGTTATTTAAATGTAAATCCGGTATTTCCAAAGTGTTTCAATATGTTTGTGAGTGTAGGTTGGCTTGGAGACATGGAGGGAGCGCTCTAGCCAATCACAGCGCTCGTTACTAAGAGAGACGTATTGGTGTTGGGGAGGAGCATCGTTTCCATAGAGGACAGGAAGTATGGGACAGGACACGGAATCTGCTGGACTTGAAGGCGCTACGTACTGCGACGGGAAAGACTTGCAGTGGAGCAGTTTGCGCGTGATTGCGAGAGATAGAAATACTTCGGAGTGCCGACTTGTGTACTTGTGAGATTTCCGTGGATTCTGCAGTGAAGACGTAGTATGTGAATATCTTGCGAGCTATGCTGTCGTTCATAATTAATTACAGGCAGGAGGAATCTATCATTTCCCTGTTATTCACCTTATGTTTTATTTGATTGCTGGACCATATACACCAATACGTGTTTTGCCGAAATATACCACATTCTCAAAAGTACTTCTACTATCGTACTCATCCTTTAAAGTCGTTAGCATAGTACCTGCAGATTTTATTTTACTGCAATCTTTCATTTATAAATTTCTATATTAATCCAAAGTCCGCAATTGTTGAGTGATACGAACCTTCGACCATTCGATTCATGTGTGTATTCTTATCGTATAGAGTAGACTCAGCAGTATTTGGCATGTAATGTGGCAACTTCGTATCCCAGCCCCTAGACAACGAAACCAGCCAAAGCTTTGGATGTTTCAACTCTGAGTCGGAGGGTATGTAGTTGACGGCCACCACTCAACACATAACATCACAAGTTATTTGAAAGCCCACAGACTACAGTGGAAGAAAGAAAATTCCGCTACAGTCATTGAGCCATTTGTTCCTCATCCTGTATCGGCTCCTAATGGATTAGTGAATCCTCTGGAATCCTCTCGTAAACTTACTAGGTGTTTGTGAAATGGGTGTAACTGGTTTAAGCTGTTTGCTAGAAATGGGTCAAATAGTTACTTGTTACCTGAAGTGTCTGGAAGTCATTGAAATTGTAATGTTGGTATGAGAGGGAGCAATCACCTATTGGCTTAATTCTCTGACAGTTAAATCTAAAGGTGGAAATTAAATGGATTTGTGGCGTTTGGCGTTTATGTGCATGTGTGTTTTTGTGTGTGTGTGGAGGGGGGGGGGGTGGAAATCGGGGGGGAGGGCAGGGGGCTACGCATGTTTGTTGCCGTCATTAAGCATCTTAATTAAGCGTTGTGACTTCCTGTCTCTGATTGGTCGTAATAGGTTTATGTTGCACGTATCATAAGTTATTATAAGCGGAAGGGCCAAGAGACGGACTATTGTAAAGAGGAAGGCCACCAAGTGTACTGAAGGACCTACCATTTACAAAACTAATACCGACATTGTGGTGCATAACCCCTCCCCCACACCATCCCCACCCTCCAGAAGTTAATTATTGCTGTTTGTACCTTGGTTGTCAATAGATTCGCAAGGATCGTATCTGCTGTTTAATTGATTGTCGTGAATGATTTCTGGAGCCAGTTGATGGTTAAATTGTGAGTTGAAATTATGTATTTTAAGGAGGAAAAGTCATGTAGATTTTTGCATTTCTTTGTACATTTTGTTTATTGTCAGTATTACTTCACTGTCAGCAGTCAAAGCTGTAAAGTTAATAGTGTTGGCTAATATTGGTTATCAGAGTTTGTTTAAGATTTTCTGAACTTATCATCTGTGTTCAAGTGTTTTAAAGTTGAGAACAGAGTAACAATAAATCAGTTTTTAAGGTGCGTCTGTAAAGTGTCTTGGCACCTTACCACTCCCCTCCAACTCCTACCATTGTATAATCTCTGGGCGAACTGTAGCCACTGTTGCGATGTCACGTCCAGTCCCTCGTGAATTTGGCAGAGGCTAATGTGCCGTACGTGGGTCCTGTATTGTGACTGAGTCCGCACGCCTACCTGGCCCTCGTGTCGAACGTCAGCTATCGCGCAGCCCAGCGGCCGCAGTGTTGCGCGCAAACGGGCGGTCGCCCGCGAATCAAACATGCAAACCCAGATCTCTTTTCTCACGGTCATGCTGCAATAACGCCAGCTTTCACGCAAGGATTAAGGTAACATATGTAGCATGAAAACTCCACATCCCAACAAAACATGTATAAAATCTGTGAGTGTGACGGTCTTAACAGAACAACGTGTTATCGTACAAAACGTATGTTCACAATACATTTAATATAGTCTGTAGCTGAGTGTACATAAGTGTAACAATTTATTTTTGAAATAATTATTAATTACACAGATAATTCGATACAGTCTAAATACGTTCATTGCGCTGTAGTGATTGGGCTGATTACACAAATCAACAAACAGTTTACAAAAACAACTTTTCTGGGCACTAAGCACCTCTTTTCAGTCTGATGATAACGTCAACTAGTAGATTGCTTGTCGCTGTTATACATCACTGGATTCTACTCAAATTACGAAGATCTAAATTGTCATTTCACTCATACAACGTAGCACATGATGGGCTCTCAATCGCCTGTGTCCACGTCTCTCTCTTGTGCACATCTTCCTTATCGGGCGGGGGTCTCAGAGCAGACAGCGTTGCTGGATCACCGTTCTCTCATACCAGCCAGACCATTCACTAGCAGTGAAACGAAAACTGCACATAAGCCACTCCAATAAAGATCCAATTGCATTCCCATCTTTGGTAGAGCAAACTAGTGCAACGAAGAAATCACCAGGCAATCGAATAATATACTCGTAACCACCGTGCAGAGAACAAAACATGCAGTAACAGTTATTACTTTTTCTGTCGTGACCTTTGTCTTAACAACGAAAGAACACAAACCACACAGTCAACTCCATAAACTGATGCTCGTAGGTGACGTTTGCCGCCTTCTGTGTCAGGAAATCTGTTGTTGTTGTTGTTATTGTTATGGTCTTCAGTCCTGAGACTGGTATGACGCAGCTCTCCATGCTACTCTATCCTGTGCAAGCTTCTTCATCTCCCAGTACCTACTGCAACCTACATCCTTCTGAATCCGCTTAGTGTATTCGTCTCTTGGTCTCCCTCTACGATTTTTACCCTCCACACTGCCCTCCAGTACTAAACTGGTAATCCCTTGATGCCTCAGAACATGTCCTACCAACCGATCCCTTCTTCTAGTCAAGTTGTACCACAAACTTATCTTCTCCCCAATCCTATTCACCACTTCCTCATTAGTTATGTGATCTACCCATCTAATCTTCAGCATTCTTCTGTAGCACCACATTTCGAGAGATTCTACTCTCTTCTTGTCCAAAATATTTACCGTCCATGCTTCACTTCCATACATGGCTACACTCCATACCAATACTTTGAGAAACGACTTCCTGACACTTAAATCAATACTCGATGTTAACAAATTTCTCTTCTTCAGAAACGCTTCCCTCGCCATTGCCAGTCTACATTTCATATCATCTCTACTTCCACAATCATCAGTTATTTTGCTCCCCAAATAGCAAAACTCCTTTACCACTTTAAGTGTCTCATTTCCTAATCTAAGTCCGCAGCTGGTGGTCGTGCGGTAGCGTTCTCGCTTCCCACGCCCGGGTTCCCGAGTTCGATTCCCGGCGGGGCAGGGATTTTCTGTGCCTCGCGATGACTGGGTGCTGTGTGCTGTCCTTAGGTTAGTTAGGTTTAAGTAGCAAGTTCTAGGGGACTGATGTCCATAGATGTTAAGTCCCATAGTGCTCAGAGTCATTTGAACCATTTTTGAATCCTAATCTAATTCCCTCAGCATCACCTGACTTAATTCGACTACATTCCATTATCCTCGTTTTGCTTTTGTTGATGTTCATCTTATATCCTCCTTTCAAGACACTATCCATTCCGTTCAACTGCTCTAAAAGTCCTTTGCTTTCTCTGACAGAATTACAATGTCATCGACGAACCTGAAAGTTTTTATTTCTTTTCCTTGGATTTTAATACCTACTCCGAATTTTTCTTTTGTTTCCTTCACTGCTTGCTCAATATACAGATTGAATAACAGATAGATTGTGGTCAGAGTCCACATCTGCCCCTGGAAATGTCTTACAATTTAAAACCTGGTTCCTAAATCTCTGTCTTACCATTATTTAATCTATGTGATACCTTTTAGTATCTCCAGGCTTCTTCCATGTGTACAACCTTCTTTTATGATTCTTGAACCAAGTGTTAGCTATGGTTAAGTTGTGCTCTGTGCAAAATTCAACCAGGCGGCTTCCTCTTTCGTTTCTTACCCCCAATCCATATTCACCTACTACGTTTCCTTCTCTCCTTTTTCCTACTGCGAATTCCATTCACCCATGACTATTAAATTTTTGTCTCCTTTCACTATCTGAATAATTTCTTTTATTTCTGCACCTATTAAAATACTGGTACACAAATTTGGCGGGGGAAACCATCTATATACGTACATCAGCCTGTTAATCGTAACTTAAAGAATAATGTCACTCTTTACTCATCTGCTACAGCTTCTGCTTGCATTTTTTGTTTAGATTTTGACAATTGTCACAGAATAAATTTCACTCTTCTTATTCCTGGTACGACTGAAAAAGAATTAATGTGCACCATACACAACTAGCTGTGTCTGCCAAGCCGTCCACCTCACAGTCGTTAACTGTAACATTTACTGTGGGCGGAACTTTCACTTCCTGGTTCTTTTCCCTTTCTGTTTTGGTAGGATGATCTCTTGCAGTTTCGCTAAAACTGTCGACAACACTTGATATTTACAAAGACATAATTAAGGGACTCAATCCCACGATCCTTGTAGAAAATAGTATTTTAAGCTCCTCTAAAATTAATCTGAATTTCTCTCTCACTACTTGGCTTCCTAGCAGCTCTAAAATTTTCTGTTGCCCTCCTGGTGGTACCAGTATTCTCTGCATTTTTGTCCCCACAATGTAATCGGCAGTGTCTTAGATAGATTCATCTTTGCTAAGGCGAACAATCTGAATATCGACGTCAATAACGAACTACTCTTTCTCGTCTATTGTAACAAACGCTTTAATTTTGCACGGCAGCCTGCAGTCTTTACATCTAAGTCATGGCGAACAGATACCAGAGTGTCACTCGCTGAATCCGCAACGCCATCCCCTGCTGCAATGTGTTGTACACATTTTCGTCTGCAGCTCCATTACTTGGTCAACCTTTGTATTTGCTGCCACAGGTTCCACGTCTTGTGCACTACAAATTACAATTCTCGACCCTGGAACAACCTCTCTCCATGTCACACAATTAAAATGAACATTTCATTCGCCAATCGTTATTGCTACCAATTTGGTAGTCTGATTGTATAGCTCTAACTCCGCCAAACCAACCAAATCACATTCATCACTATCTTAGAGACTTAACAGACGATTCTATATCTGCCTACATTTTTAGTCTCTCCCAAGTTTTGTCGCTTCTGTGCTCCAGCTTTCACCATCATTTCCACGATTCCTCTGTGTCCATTACGCCTCCATTGCAAATTTCTGCCCCTAATTTGCTTTTTGTTGGGTCCTGTTGTCAGCTTTTCGCATTTCTTTGCTGGTGCTTTTCTTCGCCAAATTAGCCCTTCTCCCTTCTCGGACTGTTGTCGGGAGAACACTTTCCCAGCTGCGGCCTCAATTAGGTATCACTTAGTTGCCCACTACCCTTAAGTCTAACGTCGTGCTCAGTTCTCATCGACTACTGATCTTTGGGACCGCCGATTGATAATAATTACTGAAGTAACGCTGGAGATGTTCGCTATAGGGATCTGGCTCTTCCTTCCAGTCCCTCTCTGCCCAACTGTTCCCATTAGTCTTTTGCGAAACGTTATTTTATTTCTGTGGCACACTGCATTACCCACGCGTTCCACGACATCAAGGAGCTCTTCGATCGACTCAGTGGGGATATGCGTAAAATCCCCCTGCAGATATTCTCGTAAGTGATTCTTCAGCGAGGATATCTTTTCAGCGTTCCTAGAGGCTTATAGAAATGCTCGAATTTCTGCAGTGAGACCTGACAAAACTCGTATTTGCTTCCACTACTGCTGTGACAGAATGGCTATTTAGGAACACATTTCGCAACTGGTACTGTATTCCTAACCCCAAGCACTTACTTAATAATTGCGCTTCAAATACTACGTAGTTGCAAAATCACACAGAGTTCTGGTTCGCCGCTCCAGTCAAGCCGTCACTCGACGAACTTTTTTCTTGCTTCGTCGGTCATTCCTTCGACAAAACAGTCTTTACATGAGGCAAAAAAGTCCACTACGTGATACTTCTTTTCGCAGCTACATTACTTTAGCTTTCGGCTTAGCATGAACTGTATTGGTATTGCCCCGTTGGTTCATCACTAAGTTACTTAACGTAGTTTTTACAGAAGTTATCTCTTACTCACTTACCTGTGCCATTGCTTAGTGTCCAGTGTTGTTTTCATCTCTGCCTGGCACTATACTACCTAACCCACATCTTTGGACATTTTATCAAGATGCTATTTTGTTTCCTTCCTTTTGTACCCACACTCCATTTGAAAAACCCTCCTCCTCCCTCCCATTTTCTTTCTCTACGACCATTATCCGATCATGTAGTTTATTTTCAACGTTATTAACTTGAGTATTAATTCCCTCTAACGAATCCTTTTCATATTACTTTTTCATAATCTCCTGATCTTGACGTTTTAAATAATGAGATGGACTCTATGTCCCTTGCCGCCCTTGTGTTGCCTAGCGGTTGTAGGCGCTTCAGTCTGGAGCCGCGCGACCGCTGTGGTCGCAGGTTCGAATCCTGCATCGTGCGTGGATATGTGTGCTGTACTTAGGTTAGTTAGGTTTAAGTGGTTCTAAGTTCTAGGGGACTGATGACCTCCGATGTTAAGTCGAATAGTGTTCAGAGCCATTTTTTCTATATCCCTTCACTCTGACTTTTTAATCGTTCATTTTGACATTTCAGTGTCTGAAATTAACTGTTGCACCCGAAAGTTTACTGTACATTCCCTTATTTTGACTTTCTATCGCTGCCAGTTCCTGCATATAAGTACATACAGGGTGTTTCAAAAATGACCGGTATATTTGAAACGGCAATAAAAACTAAACGAGCAGCGATAGAAATACACCGTTTGTTGCAATATGCTTGGGACAACAGTACATTTTCAGGCAGACAAACTTTCGAAATTACAGTAGTTATAATTTTCAACAACAGATGGCGCTGCGGTCTGGGAAACTCTATAGTACGATATTTCCCACATATCCACCATGCGTAGCAATAATATGGCGTAGTCTCTGAATGAAATTACCCGAAACCTTTGACAACGTGTCTGGCGGAATGGCTTCACATGCAGATGAGATGTACTGCTTCAGCTCTTCAATTGTTTCTGGATTCTAGCGGTACACCTTGTCTCTCAAGTGTCCCCACAGAAAGAAGTCACAGGGGTTCATGTCTGGCGAATAGGGAGGCCAATCCACGCCGCCTCCTGTATGTTTCGGATAGCCCAAAGCAATCACACGATCATCGAAATATTCATTCAGGAAATTAAAGACGTCGGCCGTGCGATGTGGCCGGTCACCATCTTGCATAAACCACGAGGTGTTCGCAGTGTCGTCTAAGGCAGTTTGTACCGCCACAAATTCACGAAGAATGTCCAGATAGCGTGATGCAGTAATCGTTTCGGATCTGAAAAATGGGCCAATGATTCCTTTGGAAGAAATGGCGGCCCAGACCAGTACGTTTTGAGGATGCAGGGACGATGGGACTGCAACATGGGGCTTTTCGATTCCCCATATGCGCCAGTTCTGTTTACTGACGAAGCCGTCCAGGTAAAAATAAGCTTCGTCAGTAAACCAAATGCTGCCCACATGCATATCGCCGTCATCAATCCTGTGCACTATATCGTTAGCGAATGTCTCTCGTGCAGCAATGGTAGCGGCGCTGAGGGGCTGCCGCGTTTGAATTTTGTATGGATAGAGGTGTAAACTCTGGCGCATGAGACGATACGTGGACGTTGGCGTCATTTGGACCGCAGCCGCAACACGGCGAACGGAAACCCGAGGCCGCTGTTGGATCACCTGCTGCACTAGCTGCGCGTTGCCCTCTGTGGTTGCCGTACGCGGTCGCCCTACCTTTCCAGCACGTTCATCCGTCACGTTCCCAGTCCGTTGCAATTTTTCAAACAGATCCTTTATTGTATCGCTTTTCGGTCCTTTGGTTACATTAAACCTCCGTTGAAAACTTCGTCTTGTTGCAACAACACTGTGTTCTAGGCGGTGGAATTCCAACACCAGAAAAATCCTCTGTTCTAAGGAATAAACCATGTTGTCTACAGCACACTTGCACGTTGTGAACAGCACACGCTTACAGCAGAAAGACGACGTATAGAATGGCGCACCCACAGACTGCGTTGTCTTCTATATCTTTCACATCACTTGCAGCGCCATCTGTTGTTGAAAATTGTAACTACTGTAATTTCGAAAGTTGGTCCGCCTGAAAATGTACTGTTGTCCCAAGTATATTGCAACAAACGGTGTATTTCTATCGCTGCTCGTTTAGTTTTTATTGCCGTTTCAAATATACCGGTCATTTTTGAAACACCCTGTACATGCTGCTTGTATAATTTACCTTCCCCATAGACTTCCTCGGGCTCTAAAGTCATCTTCCTACATGATCAGTTCAACATTTGCTGGGGGACTGTTTAACAGCGTCGGATATGCCTAGAAAGCATCCAGAGTCCCACAAGAACAGTTGCTAATACTTCTTGCACTCCTGCCTGAAACCTCCGCCTGCTGATGACGGCCCTTAACGTTGAGTGGCCGTTGGTCCGACGCGATCGTGCCTGATACGTCTGCATGTTCTTGTACACGCTGAGCTACCATGTACATCGCTGTTTCGCTTTCGGTGGCCGTTGGAGTGGCGTGATGGAGCTGAACTTCTGCGTGTGTGTATGTCCGCGCGGCGCTGCCATGAGCTTCGTCGTGTCAGGCAGATGCTGATACACCAGCGACATTTGTGAGTTTGCGGAGGAAGAAGAGAAAAACTGAGGTCCTATTCGCCTAGATATCAGTTGCTACTCACGCTTGTTGCAACCTAGCCTTCTGGACTAGTTGCTGCGTGTATTTAATCCTAGACCAAGGCACACAATTCCGACGGTGCGCTAGTGAAATTTATTTATTCCAAGTCAATGCTGCCACTTCTTATCACACGTTCAAGTAATTCTCCATCGTTTTTGACTTCATATAGCACCTGATAAATTTGTGTTCGACACTATGTTTGTTCAAAATTGAACAATTTTTGAACAAATATTGGTGTCTCACATTTTGTAAGTGAAACACTGGAAAAAGTATCGTAGCGTGAGTCAACTTTTATGCCACCGCTATCAGATATTTCTGTGTCTGTGGTTCGACATTGGTTCAGAATTATTCCCTTCACTTTTTCTACGATATCTTCGAATGCTGTTGCACTGTGGCATTCGTGACCTCATCATCTTCAACGGATTTACTGTCTTCTTCGAAACATGAACACCACTTATAAACTCCGTGTTACCCGTACCACACCCAGTAAAAGCACCGTTTAAGAATTCTAGGTCTTTTCAGTACTTCATTCCGATTTTATATCATAATTTAATACATATTCTTCGATCCTACATGATAAATAGCCGCAGGCAATATCAGAACACATGTATCCATTTTGATAACTAACGATTGGTGGGCGTGTCCCAATTTTTTTTTCCGAATATAATGCAGAATCATATCTGAACTGCGAAATATACTACGACATCTGTTCTTGCCTCTGAGCAGATTTCTTAAGTGTCTCTGGAACAGTTTTCTGACTTACGCGTGTCATTTATCTCTGGTATTAATACAGCGATAGTCCTCAGTCTCATTACACGCAAAGGTGTTGACGAAAATCTGTGGATTGCTGCAGTCACATTCCATGCGTCCTTCGTTGGTTATTGATACATTTTGTGTATCATCAGCGAAGAAAACCTGCCTGAGGAGGCTAATATCGCGAGATTCTTGACTCAGTTAGTGTATCAAAACGTTTAAACACCTAATACATATTCATTCAATGTGAGAGTAATTTTCATGTGACAGTATTTTTCAAAAACCGAATGTCTCAAACTGTATCGAGTTACAGTAATTAACTGCTGCACGTCCAGTCACACAGATAAAGCCGTCAGCTTCAAACTCACATCAATTATGAATGTTGCTGTAATTTCCCAGTGGGATATACAGTGTTCTGTTTAATTACTGACGGCTATATTACTGACCATTCTCCAGTCCCAGGTGTTGTCTATCGAGTAGTAAAAACCTCCGTGTTTTATTTCATTTCAGTATAACATGGTGACGGAAAGGTAGTAATGGTTGCACGAACCAATATGCTATGCAGTAGAGTAAACAGTCTCTCTCTAAGGACCACAGTATCGACACGACCACGAATTACAATCACCCGCCACATCATCATCTCCCATGAACGCTGCGGTGCTTTCTACAAGTGACAGGAACCTACGTCTTCAGAACAACAGCTTTAGCGTCTTCTTTGAGGATTATGTACAATTAAAAAGAACTTCATGCTCCTGTCACTATACCGAATCTCTTCTATATGCTACGAAGACTTTAACAATAATACGAAAGGAAAGAACAGTGGAATTTCATCAAGAACATCAGTGTGAATTTACAGAGACAAATGTAATATGTTTAATTTAGACAGCCAGCAAGGTAAGGGCGTCAACGGGGGTAGCGACGACTGCTAGACAGTGATCAGTGTAAGAGGTGACAATGTTGCCAAGAGTTTTTTAGTGGTGCCGTGTGCGGTTTTTCCTATACTGAACTAATCTCAATGAACTTACTACACCCACCAACAGTATTCCAATAAGTGTACCTACTGTGTTGCATCAAGCAGTAATTTAACTATTCCTGGGCAGAGGCGCCCGCTTAATATCCTGATTCCCTTAGTTAAGAACTTCAGTCAACTAAATGTATCAACTAGTTCTTTAATTCGTATATAATAGTTTTTATTGGCTGAATATTTGAATGTATGGTGGAGGGGGCAAGGTTAAAGGCGCTGCGGTCTGGAACCGCAAGACCACTACGGTCGCAGGTTCGAATCCTGCCTCGGGCATAGATGTTTGTGATGTCCTTAGGTTAGTTAGGTTTTAGTTCTAAGTTCTAGGGGACTAATGACCTCAGCAGTTGAGTCCCATAGTGCTCAGAGCCAATTGAACCATTTTTTTTTGAGGGGGCAAGGGGGGATGGAGGAAGAATTAAAGGCTAATAAAGGTCAAAGTGACAATGAGGAATGGCAAGTTTTACACACGATGTGCTTGCAACTAACACCGTCATCACAACGTCGGGAAGTGGTTTTCAGTATCTGTGCGTTTGTATATTGAGACGTTGGTTGTCTGTGTGTGTACATTAAGAGCCTAACGCTACAGTACAAAACGATAGGTGTAATGATATACTAACTGCTGCAATTGTAACTGCCGTATTAGTTAACTGACGATTTAATGACAGAAATACGGAAGTAAGAGATTATAAGTAGTCAGGAACACAAATATAGCCAGTACTTACACCATATCTTCAAAGTTTACCGAAATAGAGGCAATTACTATCACAAAACAATTTGTCAAATAAACTCTTGAAAATAAAGTTCACTCAGAAACGTCAGTAAATACGGCAACAAGCAACTGAACGTGTCACGGTAAACTGATGCTGCTGGTTTAAAACCGAGTCTGTAAACACGATGATTAGTTAAACTTAATTTCATTATCTGTAACAGCAGATACTATGAGAAAACACAAAGGGTAGAGCAGTAGTTGTAAGAACCGTAGAGATTTTTGTCATAACTGTCCTCCTATTTCTACAGCAAGGGATATATTACCAATATTGTTCAAAGAGTCATGTTCAGCAGCATTCTGTCTTCGCAAATGTTGTTAGTTTTCGACACACACAAAATGCAATGAGCAGTGCCACCATGGGCACTCAAACACTTACTTCAGGTCTCCGCCACTAGTCATTCTGCAACAGCAGCTGAAAAACCTAAGAAGATGCTGGTGGGAAGATAAAAAATACAAGATGGCGCTTGGAGAAAATTTAAAAAGGGGAAGGTGGTGTGTTGGCGGAAAATTTTACAAGCTCAAGATGTCGTACGAGGGAAATTTTAAAATGCAATAGGGCGATGGCAGGAAATTTAGAAATCCAATTTGTTGGAACTAGTCTAGATATGAAATGTACTCTATCTCACTATCACCTCCATTTTTGCCCTCCCCTTCCTTCTGCAGCCAATAACTGCATAGTCCTTAAGTGTAAATTAAAATGGGGCAGCCATTCACAATGTAGCTGTCAGATAATCTTCAACGGAATCACTTAAGAATCGGCTTATGTTCAAAGACATACAATATTTCCGGGTCGAAATAGTACATATACTTTTGGTGATGACAATGATTGTCAGCTGACTGGGTGACTACCATTACCCCTGCAAACAATGGATGGGGAAATGACAGTTGCAGACAACGTACCTTTTGCCTCACAGGTGCTGCTCTCTCTCTCCCCTCCCCCCCCCCCCACCCTCTCTCTCTCTCCCTTTCTCTCTTTCGCACGCACACACACACACACACACACACACACACACACACACACACACACACACATGGCATAACGTTCTTACTCCATAAATAACAAAATTACGTGCTACCATAACCATTAAATTCCATCTGGCTGATTGATGCACAACAGCACTTACCTATCTCTATGCAGCACTTAATTTATCGAGGCAACACCATTATAGTACATTACAGAGCACACAAAAAGAAGAAAGAAAAGAAAAAATGTTAAAATAAATTGATACGATTTTTTTTAACATTTTCATATAATAAATAACAGTTAATCTTAACTTGCAGCAGAAATCGCTTCTCACCTTACACTGTCATACAGTGGATACACACGCAATTTTGATCACCAACCACTTTTTGGAATATTGTGTATTTGTGAAAGATCCAGGTGGTGAATGGTGGAGTCGATGGCCATGTAGGAATATTGGGAGATTGGTAATTCAAAAATAACTGTTAAACGAGATGGTTAACTGATTCGTAATGTAGGATACGAGGGAACGAGAAGATAATAAAATCCATTGTTTAAAATTAATCCCCCTATAACGAGATCCTCTAATTCTGGTCGATTTCTAAACGCCACCAACGATCATAAGGAAAGTTATTTCTCTACAAACCATTAAGTTCAAAGGAGGCCTAAAATATACCCATATCATTAAGCATGCGTTATATACAGGCAGTGGTGACTCAGTATTGAGAGACATACGTACTGATATGGGTGAGCACGAAAATACTCTTGACGTTCACAGCTGGAAGTATCCGAAAGAATTTTTGGGGCAATTAATTTTCTTCCTAGCTTGCAAATTGGTGGGAAATAATTTTCATGGTAATGAAATAATACCTGATGAAACGGAAATTCGCAAACGATTATTGCTCAAAGTTTACGCAGATTGTCGAAAACAATAATGTGAAAGACTCAACTGACGAATGGGGAGTTGCACATGAGAATACTCCCTCCTACCAATTACGTAGCGCACCAATAACAGCAGAAGATATTTAAACAAATAGCTCTTCTCAACGTAAGTGAGGGAAAAATCCCTTTCCCAGCAACGACGATGGCCCATCACCGGTAGCCACATGAGTTTTAGCCAACAATCCCCGACTTCAGCATTAGCGCGGGTATACTTCTCTTACAATCCACTGACGATAGTCCACCAACGGTAGTCCAAGGTTTTTTACCCAATAATCCCAGTTCTCCAGATCTAGCGCGGAAAAACTCCCCTTTATAAGAGGAAGCGATACTGGTCTCTCTCAGTGCTCAATCTACAGTGGATATCACAAGATCCTGAAGAAGATCCCAACGGAGGGATCGAAACGTCGATCGTTTGAGGAGATATGAAGGGGCCTAACATCCTAGAAGATATTAATTTCAATTCCATCAGTTAAGAGACATTCACAAAAATCAGATTCAGAAACGGTTCATATATTTATTTCTAGCGATTTTGCATACTGAGCAACGCACATTGGATCTCGGGTCAAGATCGAGGTGGATAGCATTCGATTTCAGAGAATAAACGGACATATAGGCGGAACTATAGATCCAAAATTACGAGTGCACCTGCGCCAGCTATTTGGGAAATTGAGGTCCTACGGCTTGGCTGTGACACTTACGCAGTGGTGGTTCATTCTAGTATAAGATTGTGATTATTGTCGCGAAATGTAACCTATGAAACAGGGAGATGCAGAGAGGCAACACTTGCGTTTCAGTTCCGTGAACATACATTTTTGTTTCCTGTTGTTTGAAATGTAGGGATGCAACACGCATTTTAGAAACGGAGTTCCCTTGATTATGTGTATACTGAAGCACGCATGCCCCCTGGATCATGTTCTTTAGAACTGTAGTAGTTGAAATATGATGCTAGTATCGGGAAGACAGGACTTTCTGACTGATGTTCGCTAATCCATTTTTATCCTGTTGGATGTTGTTCACTCAGCTTGATGTCGTGTAATAAAATCAGCATGTCCACTGCGAGTGGGATTTTGTTCCAGTACCGTAAAAGAAATAGCCATCCTCGCCATCGTAGTCATCGTTCTATACTTCCTTCTTAATGGGCGATAAAAATAAACATGGCATGCCGTAAATATTACTCCCGTTAATAAAATTTATATACTGCTTGTCAATTATTTGCAGCAATACAAGAAAGCATGATTCTTGTCCTTGCTAGTTGCAAAATTTGAAGCATCTTGCAACAGCATAAATACAATAAGCACTGAAATTATATCGACATAAGCGACAGAGCTTGTTCATCGAAAGGAGGGAAAATGTATCTCCCGTTAAGATTACCTACTACCAGTGAGGATGAACCTGAATTATTAAACAGCGGCACCTTGTGGATGATATATCATGCAACAGTGAAGAACACGGAAGCATTTGATTTAGAAGCCAGTGGTACAAACTGATTACTTTTTTTTCACGTGGCCCTTGTAGGAAGCTGTGTGTGTGTGTGTGTGTGTGTGTGTGTGTGCGTGAAAGCGTCACTTCCTGTTTACAAGGTATCATGATACGGAACTATAACAGATGTTAATTTGAATTGTGTAAAAGAAGTTTCTTGTTGCTCTGTGATTAATTTTCAAAAGTGTTTAGTCTACAGGTACAAGTTCACCAGTTTTAGTGATGATTAAAAAGCGTTTTCTGAAGTGAATGTGATAAAGAACACTTAACATTTAATGTCCCACCACCCATGAACCACGGACCTTGCCGTTGGTGGGGAGGCTTGCGTGCCTCAGCGATACAGATAGCCGTACCGTAGGTATAACCGCAACGGAGGGGTATCTGTTGGGAGGTCAGACAAACGTGTGGTTTCTGAAGAGGGGCAGCAGTCTTTTGAGTAGTTGCAGGGGCAACAGTCTGGATGATTGACTGACCTGGCCTTGTGACACTAACCAAAACGGCCTTGCTGTGTTGGTACTGCGAAGGGCTGAAAGCAAGGGGAAACTACAGCCATAATTCTTTCCGAGGGCGTGCAGCTTTACTCTATGGTTACATAATGATGGCATCCTCTTGGGTAAAATATTCCGGAGGTAACATAGTCCCCCATTCGGATCTCCGGAAGGGGGGGGGGGGACTAATCGGGAGGACGTTGTTACCAGGAGATAGAAAACTGGCGTTCTACGGTCGGTTAGAAAATTTAAAAAGGGAAATGGATAGGTTAAAATTAGATCTAGTGGGCAGAAGAAACAAGATTTCTGGTCAGGTGAATACAGGGTTATAAATTCAAAATCAAATAGGGGTAATGCAGCAGTAGGTTTAATAATGAATAGGAAAATAGGAATGCGGGTAAGCTTCTACAAACAGCATAGTGAACGCATTATTGTGGCCAAGGTAGATACGAAGCCCACGCCTACCACACTAGTACAAGTTTATGTGCCAATTAGCTCCACAGCGCCGGCCGCTGGTGGCCGAGCGGTTCTGGCGCTACAGTCTGGAACCGCACGACCGCTACGGTCGCAGGTTCGAATCCTGCCTCGGGCATGGATGTGTGTGATGTCCTTAGGTTAGTTAGGTTTAAGTAGTTCTAAGTTCTAGGGGACTTTTGACCTCAGCGGTTGAGTCCCATAGTGCTCAGAGCCATTTGAACCATTTGAATTAGCTCCACAGATGACGAAGAAATTGATGAAATGTAAGGTCAGATAAAAGAAATTATTCAGGTAGTGAGGGGAGACGAAAATTTAATAGTCATGGGTGACTGGGATTTGAGAATAGGAAAACGGAGAGAAAGAAACATAGTAGGTTAATATGGATTGGGGCTAAGAAATGAAAGAGAAAGCCGCCTGGTAGAATTTTTTGCAGAGCATAACTTAATCATAGCTAACACTTGGTTCAAGAATCATGAAAGAAGACTGTATACAGGGAAGAACCCTGGAGATACTAGAACGTTTCAGATAGATTATGTAATGGTAAGACAGAGATTCAGGAACGAGGTTTTAAATTGTAATACATTTCCAGGGGCAGATGTGGACTCTGACTACAACCTATTGGTTATGAACTTTAGATTAAAAGTGAAGAATCTGCGCCGGCCGCGGTGGTCTCGCGGTTCTAGGCGCGCAGTCCGGACCCGTGCGACTGCTACGGTCGCAGGTTCGAATCCTGCCTCGGGCATGGATGTGTGTTATGTCCTTAGGTTAGTTAGGTTTAAGTAGTTCTAATTTCTAGGGGACTGATGACCTCAGAAGTTAAGTCCCATAGTGCTCAGAGCCATTTGAACCATTTTTGAACTTAAAGACATCTTGACGGTTCTAACGCAAGGAACCACGGGTCCTAACTACACTTTCATGATAAATGAAATTGTTCATTAATAACCGTTACTCTCTGAAAACACCATTAATTCGATAGGTGCTACATAGGAAGATAAATTATCTCTCAGTATGATTCAGAAAGATGTTCCATATCCAATCACAAACACCTCACCATTTGCTATTAACATAAATTGCAGGATAGATAGCAGAGAAATTCTGAATCGTCGCTGAAATCGTTCCGCCTTGTCAACGTCTGTTGTACAGACAAGTTGTCTATAGCATATGTAATGTGGAAGACAGGATGTTAACTTCTGTTGTTTAAGTCATCGTCACTCCTAGTGTCAGTTGTGTCAAACCGTAATACGTCACCGCTGTTTTTTTTTATATTTAACTTCTTCAGTTGCTAAGTGGATCTTTATTTAATTCCACGACCGCTTTCCGCTTTTATTCTCAAGCGATTTTCTAGCGAAATTTGAAACAGACGCTGGAAAAGTAGCGAAACGAAGTACAAAATTATATAGAGGGTATATAAATAATTTATTTCATAGGAGTGTAAGAGTTTCGATATGAAAAAGCTTTACGCTTACACATGCAGAGTGTATGTTCAGAAAAAAATGAAATATAGGTTAGATCGTGCTGTGGTGTATTAAAGTCAAATGATAAAGAAAATAAATGTCTTCTAGATTTAAAAGAGATGTGTTCAATAATATCGTAGGACAGTGGGTTTAACGTGATTGTAAATATCTATATTATGAAAAATTAAATATAGCCACTGAACTGACTCGTTCAACGTAAGTTCGACGGAAATGGTGCTAGTAAGCTATGGAAAATAGATTTAATAACACATCAGTGTCACCATCAGACAAATATGCAAAGAGCACAGAATTTCATCAGAAGTATGTTTATCGACGTCTTTGTCATACAGCCCAAGAAAAAGTTGTTTATTATTATATAGCAAACTTTCTTGACGTTGAAGGTTCCTTTTGGTATAGATTTTGGTAAATGTATTCATGACATGTTTGTGAACACAGTTTCTTTTCTTAAATATGAGAAAATAGCATCACTGATTCCATTACTTCTTTTTTTCGTCGGATAAATAACCCAGAAGAGTTATTCATAATGTTGTGCTGATATTTTCGGTTAGTAGCTGTCAAAGAATAACGAAGACCACATACAAGCAAATTAGTTCAAAATGGGTCAAATGGCTCTGAGCACTATGGGACTCAACATCTTAGGTCATAAGTCCCCTAGAACTTAGAACTACTTAAACCTAACTAACCTAAGGACATCACACACACCCATGCCCGAGGCAGGATTCGAACCTGCGACCGTAGCAGTCCCGCGGTTCCGGACTGCAGCGCCAGAACCGCTAGACCACAGCGGCCGGCAGCAAATTAGTTAAGAAATTTAGGTTTAAGATGTTTATGTACGCAGTTTGTCCTACTGTTTTCTGTCGTATACGTTCATCATAATAATGTTATTTTTACCAGTAAGATTTAAGTTCTAAATATTTGCAGATATATAAAACAAGCTGGCGGCACATTAATTATTTCGTTCTTTACTTTACTATTTGATTTATCGACATTTCAGTTGGTCTAATGATGGCATCCATCGTTTACCTGATATACACAGCAGTCATCGCAGTCTGCTCTACATATTATAATCACCGAATGTTACCAGCCCCTCCCCAATATTTTTGTTCCTTACACTGTCAAGCTAAGGTTTACGAAATGCTACCACCGATGTTCCACAATACCGTCATTTTTATAGAGTTCCGTCTGCCTAACACGTATCTTTTTTGTGGTCTTATTAACATAACAGTTCTTGCACTTTTCCTAGTGAGTCTTTCCGTCACACCAAAGAACATAGTCTTAAAAGAACGTTGCTATTCAGTTGCTGAGATACTCAAAGCTCCCAACAATGTAAAATGTCACCTTCGACGTATTTAGCTAATTTTTTTTTTTTTTACAGATGGCAAGTCCCAAATCTTCTCCACAGCCTACTGCCCCCCCCCCCTCCCCCCCAACTGTCCAAACATTTTCCACTCACTGCCACTTCAAGGCCGTCTTCTTCGTCGTCGTGTGCTTCCTTAACTGTTCTAGTGTAATATTCATTTGACTTTAAAGGAAAATCATTCACATTTTGCTTCTGCAGTCTTTCCCCTACCCTGTGCTCAGAAATATTTCACGTAAATAGTCCATGAAATATGAATTATTTTGGTGATCTAACTTACTGTTATTGTTCAACATTGTATCCAACCTGTGCCAAGCGAGTAGCGATCTCGACATTGAAAAATAAGTAGGCACAACAGTTTAACTTCCTTTATATTGTATAGAGTGATGGATAGAAGGGTCATAACTGGAATAAGAGTTTACATTTATATTCAACTTGATACAGCCACTCTGTCAAAATTTATTTAATGTATTAGTAGTTACGGTACATTTCACGTATCACATTTAATAATGCTATGCCTGAAATAACTACATCAAGTTGCAGTGAAAAATAATTCTTTCATTTATATCTCCTAACGATAGGAAATTCATTTTGAAATAGAAAGTTAATATTACTGTGTTACGTAACTTAGGAGTGGTCGAGTCATAATAAAACTTAGAATACACCTTTTGCCACTATTTTCGAGATTAGCTTAATATCTGTAAATTCGGGTTAGAGATTTTAAAGAAGTTTTCGGAAATGTTCTTGTGTCAACATGTAGACAGCTGAAAAAAATCTACAGGAATACGACGTAATGCCTTTCTTTTGTATGCTAATTCGGAAAGCACAGCTATCAGGCTTTCGCACTAACTTTTATTGTCAGATACTTCTTACTGGGAATGGATTTAATTCAGTTACTTGAGCCTTCGGAGAGAGAGAGAGACCGTAAAATTTTCCCGCCGGCTGCATATTGCATTAGCAGGCGTGCGAAGCCAGACTAAGAAGAACAACTTCTGCAACAGCACTGTGGGAAATCTGGCGTGCGGCGAAGAAGTAAGGCCGGGGGCGGAGTAAGGGGGGCGTGGCTGGGCTGGCCTTGCTGGATGCCTCCGCCTGCACGGGCGCTCATGAATAATTGCAGCTGAGCGACGGCGGACCGGGGGCGGCAAGGGGGCGGCAGTGCCTCGGGGGCCGGCATGGGCGTCGCAGCGGGTGGCAGCGGTGGCGAGCGCTACCAGGTGAGGTCGTGTGGTATATCTGCTGTCTGCTTCTGCGTCACCTTTCCTCCAGACGAGCAGTGTACGGCTGCCAGTAGATGGCGCTTTGTTACATCGCCGTCCAGATCGTTTATTTTTCCAAATATGCCATGTAGTATTGCAGAACAAGAGTGGTCGAATAAAGATCCTCTTATGCAACAGTCTGTGGAGACGAGGGTCACGTGTCTAGAATTTATAAGGGGCAAGCAAGTGAAAACGAAACCGATGGAAGAAAAGTAAGTAAACTGTTAATCATTACAAAAGTAACGGCCACAACCTACAACGTATGTTTTCCGCTGTGAAACAAGACGCTCAATCCCTTCACGGAAAAATGTGTTGCCACCGAATCATGATTGTACTCGGGAGTGAATCTCTTCGCGGTGGCAGCCCCACTTGTTAGCAAGATTGTTTCCACTACGTTATAGAACTTCCGTTGGGAAACCATTACTCGTCCTCCACACATTCCACACCTTTCCCTACACGATTTTTATATTTTTGGAGCCTGGAGGAAAGGATTTCATGGTGTCGATTTGCTTCTGGGTATAATAACGAGACTAACATACCGAGTATAGACTGGGACGTCTGTGGATTCATTGCAGGGGATGCAGGCAGAGAAAGTTACGAAGTACTTTTGAACACGTTTTCCGAAAACTTTCTTGAGGAGGTAGGTCGGTAGCTCACACGCAAAGGAAATGTACCTTGTAGCTACAAACAGCCGGGCTTTATCGATGACGTCTGTATACAGACGAGGATTAGTCATCATGATGTCATCACGGCCACCGCGGCTACGAAAGTTAATAAATCAGTCAATAAGGTTGGGTGAGTATTACTGCTACAAAGAGTGAAGAAGCACATTAAGCATCTCACTTAGACAAATTAATTTCAGTCGTTTAGTTCCAGTATGTTCGACACAGGGGAATAGCTTAATGACGCTGTAAATAGTGCTCGGAACAAGTATGTGCATCAAGGACGGAAAAGACCCACCGTGGCTTAGCAACGAAATTCTAAAAATGCTTTAGAAGCAAAGGCTGTAGTATTCTCCGTTGAAACGAGAAGGTGCAAATGACATCAGGCAAAATGTAGCACATATTAGTGCGTACGAGAAAACTCTGGTCATATGTAAAATCGCGAAGGGTTCCACACCGACACTCATTAACCAGTCTGGTGTGGCAGCTGAAGGTGACAAAGCAAAACCCGAAGTTTAAATTCCGCGCGTACGAAATCGTAGAACCATATCGTCGTTTCATCATCGAACAAAGTCCCATATGGATGGGCAAGTAATAAGCATCCTTGGCGTAGAAAATACCTCAAGGACTTCAAAACAAGTATGTCGTAATTTCTGGATTGAATACCAGTTCGGTTTGATAAACAGTACTCTAAAGCACTGGCCCCTTACTTAGCTTGTAATCGTGACTCTCTCGCCCAATGCGAAGTTCAAGGCGACTGGAATAAAGCTAAGGGTAAAAAAAAAAGGAACCGTAAAATTGTGTATCAATATCCTTAGCATTGTTTTGCTGGAGAATTCTAGAATACACTCCTGGAAATGGAAAAAAGAACACATTGACACCGGTGTGTCAGACCCACCATACTTGCTCCGGACACTGCGAGAGGGCTGTACAAGCAATGATCACACGCACGGCACAGCGGACACACCAGGAACCGCGGTGTTGGCCGTCGAATGGCGCTAGCTGCGCAGCATTTGTGCACCGCCGCCGTCAGTGTCAGCCAGTTTGCCGTGGCATACGGAGCTCCATCGCAGTCTTTAACACTGGTAGCATGCCGCGACAGCGTGGACGTGAACCGTATGTGCAGTTGACGGACTTTGAGCGAGGGCGTATAGTGGGCATGCGGGAGGCCGGGTGGACGTACCGCCGAATTGCTCAACACGTGGGGCGTGAGGTCTCCACAGTACATCGATGTTTTCGCCAGTGGTCGGCGGAAGGTGCACGTGCCCGTCGAACTGGGACCGGACCGCAGCGACGCACGGATGCACGCCAAGACCGTAGGATCCTACGCAGTGCCGTACGGGACCGCACCGCCACTTCCCAGCAAATTAGGGACACTGTTGCTCCTGGGGTATCGGCGAGGACCATTCGCAACCGTCTCCATGAAGCTGTGCTACGGTCCCGCACACCGTTAGGCCGTCTTCCGCTCACGCCCCAACATCGTGCAGCCCGCCTCCAGTGGTGTCGCGACAGGCGTGAATGGAGGGACGAATGGAGACTTGTCGTCTTCAGCGATGAGAGTCGCTTCTGCCTTGGTGCCAATGATGGTCGTATGCGTGTTTGGCGCCGTGCAGGTGAGCGCCACAATCAGGACTGCATACGACCGAGGCACACAGGGCCAACACCCGGCATCATGGTGTGGGGAGCGATCTCCTACACTGGCCGTACACCACTGGTGATCGTCGAGGGGACACTGAATAGTGCACGGTACATCCAAACCGTCATCGAACCCATCGTTCTACCATTCCTAGACCGGCAAGGGAACTTGCTGTTCCAACAGGACAATGCACGTCCACATGTATCCCGTGCCACCCAACGTGCTCTAGAAGGTGTAAGTCAACTACCCTGGCCAGCAAGATCTCCGGATCTGTCCCCCATTGAGCATGTTTGGGACTGGATGAAGCGTCGTCTCACGCGGTCTGCACGTCCAGCACGAACGCTGGTCCAACTGAGGCGCCAGGTGGAAATGGCATGGCAAGCCGTTCCACAGGACTACATCCAGCATCTCTACGATCGTCTCCATGGGAGAATAGCAGCCTGCATTGCTGCGAAAGGTGGATATACACTGTACTAGTGCCGACATTGTGCATGCTCTGTTGCCTGTGTCTATGTGCCTGTGGTTCTGTCAGTGTGATCATGTGATGTATCTGACCCCAGGAATGTGTCAATAAAGTTTCCCCTTCCTGGGACAATGAATTCACGGTGTTCTTATTTCAATTTCCAGGAGTGTATAATCTGAGTTCGAAAATAAAAAAATTCCAGAAACCGAAAAGCTTATGTGCACGAATCAGCAAGGATTTAGAAAGCATTCCTAGTGTGAAATTCTGCTTACACATTACTCACACGATATACTGCTCACTATGGATGAAGGACTACAGGTGGATTCAATATTTGTAGATTTCCGAAATGCATTTGACACAGTTTGCCACGTCCCACTGTTAACGATGATCTGAGTATACGGAATGGTTTTCCAGATATCTGAGTTGCTCGAGGGCTTCTCAAGTAATAGAACCCAGTTGTTGACCTCGACGGCGATTGTTCATCAGAGACAAGGGTATCGTCAGGAGTGTACCAAGAAAGTGTGATGGGACACTTATTATTTTCTGTATACATAAATGTTTTGGCAGGCAGGGTTGGCAGTAATTAGCTGTTGATCGATGAAGATGCTGTAGTGTACGGAAAGCTATCGAAGATGAGTGACCGAGGGGTGATACAAGACGACGTATACAAAACTTCAACTTGGTGTGATGAATGGCAGCTAGCTCTAAATGTATAAAAACGTATGTTAATGCGAATCAGTATAAAAAATAATCCCGTAATGTTTGGATTAAACATTGATAGTGGCCTGCTTGACGCAGACACGCCGTTTAAATGTGTAGTAGTAACCTTGCAAAGCAATACAAAATGGAATGAGCAAGTGAGGATTGTGCTTGGGAAGGCGAATGGTCGACATCGGTGTGTAGGGAGAATTTTTGGAAAGTGTATTTCGTCCGTAAAGGTGACCGCATATATGACGCTGTGCTAGCTGCTCTTGAGTACACGTCTAGTGTTTGGGAACCCAACCAGATCTGATTGAGGGCAGACGTCGAAGTGATTCAGGAGGGGGCTGCTTGATATGTTACCGACTGATTCGAACTACACGCAGGTGTTACGGTGGTGCTTCAGGAACTCAAAAGAAAATCCGTGGAGTGAAAGCGACGTTATTTTCGAGGAATACTATCGAGAAAATTTGAAGAACCGGTGTTTGAAGCTGACAGCAAGTCCTTTCTACTGCCGGCAACATGCATTTCGCCTAAGGATAACGAAGGTAAGATACGAGAAATTAGGGGTAATGCGTAGTACCTGCAGGTGGAATAGGAAAGTAAAGGTCTCCTAGCAGCACAGGGTTGAATATACATGTACAATGAAGCGCCAAAGAAACTGGCGTAGGCATGCGTATTCAAATACAGAGATATGTATACAGGCAGAATACGGCGCTGCGGTCGGCAACGTCTATATAAGAAAAATATCTGCGCAGTTGTCAGATCGGTTACAGCTGCTAGAATGGCAGGTTATCAAGATTTAAGTGAGTTTGAACGTGGTGTTAAAGTCGGCGCACAAGTGATGGGACATAACGTCTTCGAGGTAGTGATGAAGTGGGAGTTTCCTGTACGACCATTTCACGAGTGTACTGTCAATATCAGGAATCCGTTAAGGGGCTCCGGAAAGGCTCAAAATCATGAAAAGTTCAATTTTTACTTTTTTGCGTTTTCTGAATCTGCAGACTATTACCTTTTAATAGATATATAATTTATTCAATTCCGAAGACTACAACTATTTTTAAATTTTTTTTGAAGTGTGTTCTACATGGGCGTGACCCACTGGGGCGCTGTTAAACTGCTGTTAAATGGTGTTATTATTAACGTCCGTGTTCATCAGGTACATTTTAGTGATGTGAGATAAAGTATGTGTTGTGGCTAACCTGTGATGGTTCAATATACATCGCTGGTGTGATTGTCGATTGTTTCATGTTTATTTACTCTGTCGTTATCTCGAAAATATTCGTAATTAATTCTGTTTCTTGAGTCTCTGTTTTGTTGAAGTATAATAATGAGTAAAAGTAAAGTTATTAGAAATCCTCTGAAGGCTTTTAAGAAAAGATGAAATGTTGGAAAGCCACAGGTATGTGTTATTACTGTAAACAATAAAGACGATGAAAATCCCCAACATAGCTTGTGTCCCAAAGAAGAAGACAGTTGGTGTAAATATAACAAAGGATTGCTAACTGGTGAAGTGTACACTCATAAGCATAGTCTGCCTCATGCAATAATGGAGGTGATAAACCCTATTTTCAGAGACTTAGCAGCACCTGAACTGTTGAAAAAGTGTATTCACGGAAAAACTCAAAACCCCAATGAAAGTGTAAATAGTGTTATATGGTCGAGAATCCCCAAGACTGTATTTGTTGGAATAGAAACACTTCACTTTGGTGTGTATGATGCTGTTGCGACTTTCACTGATGGCAACATTGTAAGGTGCAAGGTATTTAGAAATATGGGAATGAAGATAGGTTCTAACATGGTACGAGCGATGCTTGCTTTAGACAAGGAAAGCCTTCGGGCTGCAGACAGGGCTGTAAAGAGTCTAGAAATACAAGCAAGAGTAAACAGGAGGAGGAACAAGAGGAAGCTGGAGGAGGAGTTTGCAGAGGATGAAGATAATCCATCCTATGGACCTGGAATGCACTAAAAAGTTAATCCAATCTTTGTTGCTCGATTCCCAAAACTTTTATTTTCTCATACTAATTACATGTTTTCTAAGGATCTTCCAAACATATTTGTTTCAAACTTTCAGTAAATGTTACACAGTACCTTCTGCATAATTTGACACAGCCTTTTTCCAAAAAACTGTATATTTTTCAATATATAAATAAAAAATTGCAAAAAAATGTTGTGAATTTTCATTACAATTGAAAAAAAATCATCTTTAATAAAAGAACTAAAATTTTGTAAAATCCCTGTGTTAAGTTGTAGCCCATATTCCAATAAATAATCTGTAAAAAGTTCAGCTTCCTACCTCAAATACTTTGTGAGGAAAGATGTAATTTATAAGCGTTATTTTAACATTGCAAGTATAGGGCGTTCCGGAGCCCCTTAAAACATCAGATTTCCGACATCGGTGAGGCTGGAAAAAGATCGTGCAAGAACGGAACCAACGACGACTGAAGGGAATCATTTAACGTAACAGAAGTGCAACCCTGCCGCAAACTGCCCCAGGTTCCAGTACTGGGCCATCAACAAGTGTCAGCATGCGAACCATTCAACGAAACATCATCGATGTGGGCTTTCGGAGCGGAACGTCCACTCGTATACCTTTAATGACTGCACGACACAAAGCTTTACGCCTCACCTGGGCCCATCGTCACCGACATTGGACTGTTGATGACTGGAAACATGTTGCCTGGTCGTATGAGTCTCGTTTCAAATGGAATCGAGCGAATGGACGTGTACGGGTATGGAAACAACTTCATGAATCCATGGACCCTGGATTTCTGAAGGGCACTGTTCAATCTAGTGGAGGCTCTGTAGTCGAGGGCGCCGTGTGCAGCTGGAGTGCTATGGGACCCCTGATACGTGTAGATACGATTGTGACAGGTGACCCGTACCTAAGCATCCTGTGCGATAACCTCCATCCATTCATGTCCATTGTGCATTCCGACGGACTCGGGCAATTCCAGCACAATGTGACATCCTAAACGTCCATAATTGCTACAGAGTGGCTCCAGCAACACACTTCCGCTGGCCACCAGACACGCCACACATGAACATTATTGAGTGTATCTGGGATGCCTTGCAACGTGTTGTTCAGAAGAGACCTACAACCCCACGTAGTCTTACGGTTTTATGAACAGCCCTGCAGGATTGATGGTGCCAGTTTCCTACAGCTCTACTTCAGACATTAGTCGAGTCCATGCCACGTCATGTTGCGGCACTTCGGCGTGCTCGTGAGGGGACCATGCCATGTTAGCTAGTGTACCAGCATCTTTGGCTCTTCAGTGCAGATGTAAATTGTTTCATAGGCGACCGCAAATATCATTCCATAAATGCATTCACCATCTCTTCTCACAGCGGCATAAATTTACTAACAGTAACGACGATTACTGTTGAAATATTTAACGGTTTACGTATTTCATTTTCATTTGTCTCCTGACTGCCCCTTATCCGTCACTTTGCAACCAACCCGGGGCAGGTTCTCTAACGGCTACCATGGCCAATAAAAATTAGATATTTAACATTTTATTCAGTTAAAATTTTTTGAAACTTTGTTCAGCGATCTAATAATATTATATTTTTGTTAGTAAACACTGTCGTGGCCTTATAAACATCTTGTGTGTGTACTAACAAAATTTCATACAGTTCTTGACAGAATGTAAAAATTTAAAGTTCTGTCATAATCTGTGTAAGCTATAGGCCTGATCTTACGTTACAGGTCAATCACAAGAAGTAGTACAACCAGAAACTGTGCGCGCAAATTACCCAGACTATATATACCGAGTATTTCATAAGGACAGCCCTTTGCTTCTTCGAGTAAGTTTCACACACACTTTCGAGCTTTCACGAAATATTTTCTCTCTAAGACCGCACGCAAACCCATGAAAGGAAAAAAGTTTATCGCTCATTATATTTTATCTATTCATACAGCAAAACTGTAGCATCAGTAACGACATTTTACTTTATTACTACTTTAGTACTGTCTGTATTGTCAAAAAATTTTACAGCCTCAGAAATGAAGTCCCATAGTGCTCATAGCCATTTTTTGAACAGATGGACGTTCGTCCAGGGATGGGATGTTTACTGGTCGATATCTAAGCGGACATGTGTTTCCGCTGTCAGTGAACGAAGAGGGAGATTGAGTCTAAACTACTGAATACTAAGGACTCTCGTGGATATGATGGAGTGCCTAGCAGGGCAATAAAGTACAGTGCATCATATGTTAGCCCTATACTTAGCCATATTTGTAATTTTTCCTTTAAGAATGGTCAGTTTTCTGAACGATTTAAGTACTCAGTAGTAAAGCCGCTTTATAGAAGGAGAGAAAGGGATAATGTATTCAATTTTATACCTATTTCTATGCCATCAGTGTTAGTTATTCAAAAGGCTGGGTATGTAAGGATAATTGATCGTTTTATTCACACAAAATTTGTTATTAAATGTACAGTTCGATTTTATAAGTCGTTTAACAACTGAAAATCCTATATTCTATTTTCTCTGTGAGGTTATGGATGCATAAAAGAAAAGATTTCGAACGCTAGGCATTTTTTTTTCTTTAACGGAGGCGTTTGATTGTGTTGATCACAAAATATTGCTCCAGAGGGATGACCGTTATGGAATGCGGGGAGAAGCTAGCAATTGGTCCACCTTCTACGTTAACAGCAATTGGTCATTATTCACAGAATTGAGAATGGCTGCGATGTGGGGTCTATGTGTGGTGCGGTTAAACGGGGGCGCCCCAGGGATCAGTGTTGAGGCCAACTCCTGTTCCTCATTTATATAAATGATGTGCCCTCTAGCATTACAGGTAATTCTGAAATATTTCTATTTCCTGATGGCACTAGCTTAGTAGCAAAAGGTTGTAGTGTACAACATTGGCCCTGTTTCAAACATGGTAGTTCATAATGTAACAACGACTCTGTACTATTGTACATACAAGTACTTCCTTTCTTCTGATTTACGAGAAACTTGTGTAATTGATGTTCTTATTTCATTTCTTTTTGTTTCATGCCATTGTGTTAAGAAAACTGTAAACAAGTTTTAATGTGAATATTAATGTTTATGTTAAATGTCAAGTAATAATGTAATAGAATCGAAATATAACAAATGGAGGAACTGTTGTAAGATGGTTAAAATTGTAACTGTGCGTCCTGGTCCATACGTATTCAGTGTGTTTGGATATGTAGAATGCAAAACCTTGGGTGAATATCCGGTCTGTCAGGGAGCAGTAAAAGGTGGACGGCAGGCGAGCGCGGGAAAATGCACGCGGGCACTGCACGGCACAACGGGCTCAGTAGTAGTAGTTGGAGTTTGGCACTGGTTTGAGCAACACCTCCTGGAGCGAGGTGGCTCTACTGGAAGACATAGCTTCACTGAGGATCGGGTATGCTGTTCCAAAGCCCACACAGCATGGCAAAATTCCATAGGCACTAAATGGAAAAGTATTGCGACGCTAAGAAGAATTAAAGTGCCGATACGTCAAGAGCCATAGCTGTGGTTGTATGTGTGCTCTGTGCCTCGCCATCGTGCCGTCCGCCAACCGCCGCGTCGAGACTAGCAGGTTGAAACTTTTAGTAATGTATTCGTGTGGATCAGAGAGTGAACTGTGTGCATTTGGTGCAATAATAACCTAAATTTTACCAGAACTTTTCCATCATTTAATTACCCTCACAACTAACCTAGACAGGGTTCTTTCCAAACGTTGTGCAATCCGAGTGTCCCGAAATGAAAATTGAAAATTGTGTTAATAATAATTATTTGCAGAAATAGCTATCTTAGAATGGTGTTTAAAGAAATGTTTTGTTAATGAACTCGTAAATGAACAGCGAAGGTCTAACGAAGTCGAAAGATAACTTTAGTATTGATATAGTAATGAAGTTTGTTATTTCGAGACAGATATGAAGGCATTTAAACGAGCAGTAAACAGGATGAAAAGAGTACTAACTTTTATACTGGAAACCTTGAAAAAATAATAAACTCAGTAATAAAATTTTTTGAATACAGTGACCATAACAGCTTCAGGGTCCCCACCTCATTCATTTGAATTCTAAAGTGTTCTAAATTGGTTTGACCAGCAAAAGTTAAAGTCAATAGGAAAGTCAAAATTTATGTGTTTTATCTTTATCAAAATTGACATTTTGTGTGTGGCACGAAAGTGCAATTTCTAGAGTAACCTATGCCCGATTTTAATCAGATTAGTAGACAGTATAAAGTTTTGTATTATACATTTTAGTGTAGTGTTATGAATTCATCCATATCAGTACAGGACGTGAAACTATCAGTTCAATAGATTTTCTAGTACAAAAACTCGACTGTATTATGCAGTGTTACAACTTAGTGTTTTGCATGAATAATACCAACTTGTATATGGAAGAAACTCAGTTAATGTCTAATTAGGCTGGCGACCGTATTATTATCTAATTCGTGGCATCTTCTGGGTTGCTTTTGATCCATCCTGACGTGCATTTGCATTTCGAACTTACTTGACGTACCACTGTTATTACAGAGTGGATGTAAGTCTTATTTGCCACCATTCAGTAACACGCGGTCGATATCTATACGTAAATCCTTTCTCATAAGGTGAATCCCGCTCACTTACCACAGCACAGGCTTTAACGAGTACTGTGTCACAGGGATTACAATAAATTCGTGGCTTTTAGAAAATAAACTAAAGCCTAATTCAAGATAAGACTCAGTTTTTACAGTTTCTGAACACAGTTCAACAAAATCTGACGTTTTAAATTCACAGAATGGGCTTATGATCAGCGAAACTGAACAGTTCAAATTTCTAGGTGCTCAGGTAGATAGTAAACTGTCGTGGAAAGCCAACATTCAGGATCTTGATCAAAGACTTAATGCTGCCATTTGTACTATTCGAACGGTATCTGATGTAAGTGATCGTTCGAAACGAAAATTAGTTTACTTCGTTTATTTTCACTCACTTATGTCGTATGGTATTATACTTTGGGGTATCCCTTTCCATTCTCTAAGAATTTTTTGGCTCAGAAATGAGCAGCTCGGACAGTAAGTGATATAATTTCGCGAACCTCTTGTCGACACCTTTTCATTAGTCTGGGTATTCTGACATTGGCCTGTCAATGTATGTAAGTTCTTTGCTGTCGTTTCTTCTTGACAACATGAGATTACTCGCAAGAATTAGCAGCTTTCACTCAGTTAATACCAGGCAGAAATACAATCTGCATTAACGTCGCACTTCCTTAACTCTCGCTCAGAAATGTGTGCAGTATACCGATGCATCAATTTTCAGTAAGGTGACACAACAATTCAAAAATCTTAGCAGTAATCCACGCGCTTTCGAATCGAATCTGAAGAGTTTCCTCGTGGGTCACTCCTTCTGTTCTGTTGATTCCTGTGTAATATTGCGTTCCAAAGGTGGATTTACATTAGTTAGTATGACATTTGTGTGTGTGTGTTACGATTTTTGGAGGAACTTGTGGCACTGTCTAGTGGAAAAACGAGACACTATTTCAGAACATGCTTTTGGGTTTCTTCTGACAAAAAATTAAACTAATATGCAACAGTAAGCATAAAATAAGTAAAACAGAGTACCTCCACTGGCCACAGAGCCCTTCGCTGTCATAACACATCACATGTGTCCTGTTATATATGTAAACAAATATGGCGCCTGGAAACTGCTGGGTGCAAGGTTCGTATAGCAGAAGAGATTATCGCAAAGTACAAAGAATATACACCGTAACAACATTATTACAGAATTATTTTCTTAAATGATTTGGAGGTGTTTGTTTTGACGTGTCAACTACATGTGTTGGAATCAATACTTCAGGTGGCATATAAATCCGATTTTGACAAGTTAAAAATAACAATGAGGTGACATGTTACAGACTTTAAGTACAATAATCATACTGGCTACAGCAGTAAAAATTATACATAAATAACAATTTTGATCGGGATTAATAGATATTAAAAGCTGGAGGCAGAATGGGCTCAAATCTTTCCTGATTGCTAGGGGAAATATTTATAAGTAACCTAGAAAACAAAATCCTGAATTCCAATCACCACCTCCTCAAAATATCATCTTCTACAACAGGTTTGTAGATGATACCATCATTTTAATCAAAGGCACTAAAGATGACATTAGTGAGTTGAACCACTATAAATTTCTTAAACCTTACCATTAGAATAAAGAATAACAGACTTCAGTTTGAAATTTATCGGAAGCCTAACACAACACATACTACAATCCACAACTCCTCTTGTCACCCCACAGCACACAAAATGGCAGCATACCGGTACATGATCAATAGACCTATCCAACTACCACTCTCTGAAGACAAATGTGATCAAGAAATTGAAAGAAATAAAACGAACAGCTATTGCAAATGGTTATAACAGCTCCATAGTAGACATCCTAAAACACTCAATAATGGCAAAGCAAACACATCACAAAAAACGAAAAGAAAATAACATCTTCCATACAAACCCCTTCCTAGGTAACATTTCATATCAGATTGCCAATGTTTTCAAACAATATGGCATAAGCATCTACGCCACAACATACAAGATTGGACGGAACTTACCCACAACATCAGCACACGAAACTCACTTCATCACACAGGTGTGTACAAAATTGAGTATTTGTACTGTGACTGCTTCTACATAGGCCCGACTGGCAGATCATTTCAGATTAGATTCAAAGAATACGTGGCAGCACTAAAAAACAAAAACAAAAAAAAAACACAGCATCCTACACATGCAACCAAAAGGCAGAAAACTAGACATCCTTGAAACAGTCCACATATACAAACACCAAGCAAAACAACCTGAATCCATCTTAAATGAGAAAAATTACAATTTACAATAGTATCATCTCCGTTTTCAGCAACTGCTTACATCGTTAAATTTACAAACACACACACACACACACACACACATACATCTCAATATTTACCATAAATATTAAGTCACGTTACCATGACAGCCGCCAAGAGCACAAGAGATTGACCTCATTTACAGATATTTCATCACACCAACAGCTTGTACCCCTTGTCAGATTGATACTATATGTACATCAACTACTGGCACAAATTGTACATCCATCTGCATATTTGAAAGCATTAACTAATGTATTACCCCAACCATTAGGTAGCCAATACATTTAACAGATATAAAGATCCCTTGGCATGTAAAGTTTGCTCTCATACAATCACTATTTCCACCCTCTCTCTCCCTCTCACTTTCTCTTTCTCTTCCTCTCCTTCAGCCTTTCTTATCTAGCTATTAATCACAATCAAAATTGTTATTTATGTATAATTTTACCGCTGTAGCCAATATGATTTTTGCACTTAAAGTCTGTAACATTTCACCTGATTGTTATAAACAAGTATGAAGTTTAGCCGGCCGAAGTGGCCGTGCGGTTAAAGGCGCTGCAGTCTGGAACCGCAAGACCGCTACGGTCGCAGGTTCGAATCCTGCCTCGGGCATGGATGTTTGTGATGTCCTTAGGTTAGTTAGGTTTAACTAGTTCTAAGTTCTAGGGGACTAATGACCTCAGCAGTTGAGTCCCATAGTGCTCAGAGCCATTTGAACCATTTGAACCAAGTATGAAGTTTAAGCCATTTTAACACTTCACCTGATTGTATAAACGAGAATGAAGTTTAAGCTGTTTTAACGTGTCAAAATCGGATTTATATGCCACCTGAAGTATTTATTCTAACACATGTATTCGACACATAAAAACAAACACCCCCAAATAATTTTTAAAAATTATTCTGTAATAATGTTGTTACGATGTATATTCTCTCTACTTTGCGATAATGTCTTCTCTTCTGCTATACGAACCTTGCACCTACCATTTTCCAGACGATATATTTGTTTACAAATACGATAGTACACATTTGATGTGTTATGACAGGGAAAGGACCGTGCAACCGCTGGAGGTACTCTATTTTACTTATTTTACGATTATTGTTAGATATAAGTTTAATTTCTTGTCAGAAGAAACCCAAAACCATGATCTGAAATAGTGTCTCGTTTTTCCACTAGACAGTGCTTCAAGTTCCTCCAAAAATTCTTAACACAACACACACCCAAATCTCATACTAACTAATGTAAATCCTCCTGATGATGGAGATTTAAACGTTTTAAATGCGTCGTGGAGACAAATAAAACGGTGACTGGTAACATTAAAGTTTTTGTTTCATTTAATGTCAACAACAGTCACGGTAAAGCCTAACATAAAATGTTCACAATTAAAGTGAAACTCATGGCTTGACTTTTTTGGGCTCATAAACATTTTATTTTATCTGTTATTACTTTTATGGTGTAATTTTATGTACTGACACGTTCCATGACCTTGGACATTTGATCCTCAATTTGGTCTTACAGAACTAGGGGTGTAAATAAATAAATAAATAAAGCGTTTTGACGCAGCTTTCGTGGTTTTCATACATTAAAATTACAGAATAGAAAACGCAAAGTATCCTATTCTAGTCCTAGAAGGCGCCAATCTGGTCATGTCGACCGTCCAGTCAGCCACGGGGAGTGTTCGCTTGTTTTGAGTCGCCATGTCACGGATTGCGCGGCCTCTCCCGCCGGAGGTTCGTGTCCTCTCTCGGGCATGGGTGTGTGTGTCGTTCTTAGTATAAGTTAGTTTAAGTAGTCTGTAAGTCTAGGGAACGGTAACCTCCACGGTTTGGTACCTTAGGAAGTCACACGCATTTGACCGTCCTGTTATCCTCTGCCAATGGCGTCATCGGATGTGGTGTGGAGGGGTGTATCATCACCACACCGTTCTTCCTGTCGTTGTCAGGTTTCTTGACCTTGGAACCACTACTGACGGGTTGAGCACCTCCTCAGTTGTCCTCGCGAGGCTTAATGCTCCTTGTACAAGTCCTCGCACCAAGTAAAAGTCCCTGGTAGTACCGAGACTCGAACCCAGGTCTCCCGGATAGCAATTAGCCTCGTTGACGACACTGCTACGGAGGAGGAGGATTAAAGAATAAGAATTAAGAAATAAAAAAAATAGTGTTATTGTGAAATAAAATGTTTTGAGGGATGGAAATCTCTATAATAATCAACAAGGTTTCTGCACACAAAGATCTCTGGAACTCAACTCGCTATGTTCATCCCTATGTACGAGTATGAGGGTTGAATGAAAAGTAATGCCTCCACCTTCGTTAACTGTGTTAGGATGGGAATATTTTAATAATAAATTCAGGAATAATCCTTAAAATGTGATCTTTAATTACCAATATTCGCTTTTCCATATAATGATAAACCAATTGGATACATTTCTGCTAACGATGAACAATTTTTCTGAAGCCGTCACGGAAGAAGTCGACACCCTGTTCCCACAACCACAGTCCCTCTGTTCTCTCAACGTCTTCATCAGAAGCATAGTGATGTCCCCGCAGATCGTCTTTCATTATCTGCTGTCACAATTGAATGGAGAAAGGCGTCACCTTCATTATCGTAATGCGAGAGATGTTCCTGGAATATCTCAGGTCTGCGCGCATTCATTTCAGGAGTCAGCATCGGGGGTACCCATCGTGCAAAGATCTTCCGATGACCAAGCAAAGCAGTAATGTGACCCACACGTTCTTGTGAAATACCGTAGCCGAGTTACGGAAGACTTCAAACTTCCTCACCGTCAGAAAATGTTTAAAGTCAAATTCGTGAGTTTCCCTTGGCGAACGTTCCTGAGGGGATCCGCGCCGTTCCCACCTGGTACGAGAACCGCGATCATAACGATGATCAAATTCGCCATCGTTCCCGGAATCATCGTCGGAATAATGGCCCTTTCGTTTATTTCTTTCAACTTCATGGGCCTTTAACACTTTTAGTGAAGTTCTAAACGGGCCATGCGCTCACATATTCCCTCTGTAACCCCTCTTTGTTGCATTTCTATTCCACACTGTCCACGCGGACATTTCGTTATCGACCGTATTTCGTCTGCATCCGCTGATGACGAGGTAATCGTTTCCCTATTACTGTCAGACTTACGCGCCACTGCGTCTGAGATCCTGGCTATTTCTTCTCGCATCTCTCGGTAGGCCGTGTCTTGTGTTTGCGTAAGCCCTAGCTCTCGCTCGAGAGCTATTATCGCCTGGCTGAGGGTTTCTACCTGCGCGCTAAGGTGGACCGGGCACTTAGCCGCAGTGTCCTCTGTTTGGGACACAAGAGCCGCGTGGTCACTCTGGCATTGTTCTGCTAACGCGCGGAGATCCCTGGCGGAGTTGTGTCCTACTCGGGACTCAAGAGCCGCTTGTTCACTCTGGCATTGTTCTGCTAGCATACGTATATTCCCAGCGAACCTTTCTTCTTACTCCATCACCTGCTTGCTAATGACTTGCTGCCCCTCTTCTAAGGCGGAGATGCGTTGGTCAATGATCGCCAGTTTCTCCCCAACACCCTGTACTATTTCACTAGTCAATCTTTTATTTGCTTCCTCAATATGGCTCCTATTTTCTTCTGCTTGTTTTTTATTCACTTCCTCGATGTGTCTCCTATTTTCTTCCGCTTGTTTTTTATTCACTTCCTCGATATGTCTCCTATTACTGTCTAGTAATTGTCGTAGCATAGTCTGTAATGAATTTGCATCTATCGAATGATTCGAAATCACTACAGTGGGCTCAGGATGGACATCACTTGTACTTGCGTTCTCCGCGTTTCGTTCCTGGTCGGACTCGACGCTTTGACCTCGTCCTTGTTCAGGGTTATTGGCTGGCAGGTTTTTCCGATCGTGGCTCCCTGAACAGCTGCGCGTCTCCATCGTAAGGATAGTTACTCCGTGCTCCAAAATACTACAAGAAGAATGCCAAAGTCTCCTAATGGACTCACAGTCCCCACAAAGCACCCAAGATTTACTATATGACACCGATACACGCCACAGGACAAGAATCAACCCACACTTGTAACACAATTGAATACTAAATCACAATGTCTATACAGTAATACATATACAAGATAAAACATGTAAGAAGATGCGCACCTATATCATAAATTCACGTAAATTCTGTATTACAGAAAGACAATACACCAATTCCCACATCCAACCGAAAATAACTAATCCTCACTGCGTATCAGAAGATCTCTGGTTTACCGACATCTGTGAGCAGGGTAAGCCATGTGTAACTAACCTGATACTACGGGTTATTACGTTATTATTGGGAATGTAAATACTTATTGCTTGGGAAGTTAACGTGAGAAGATTAGGGTCGCCACCGAATCTAACCATACAACTAATCGAAGGTTGTTTTAAAATAAAAGAGGAAACTAATCACTGGACCTGTGCATAAGGAAACGCGTTGGATGTGCTAACGGGAAAGCTATGAGGTGAGTGGCTTAGGTGCAGTCTAACTCACCCTTCTTCGACTGGAGCACAGCTGTGGACGCTTCCCGTACCGGCGGCAGACTGCCTCCCGCTTCTTCTCCAGCCTCTTCCGCGCTCCGCGTGGCCCGGAAAACCCAAAGATACCATTTCCGCCACCAACCTAACGCAGGTGGATTTCTCACAAGTAGCGAAAACCTCTTTGCCTACTTGACCACTATGCGAGTTGGCTTTTCTGTACAACTGCTGCTGAATCTGTACGACTATCGCAGACTTTCTGCAGCAGACTACGCCACCGTCTAGCAACGTGACACAGAACCACATTCATTCAATCACGCCACTATGAGAGTAAAGAGAAAAGAGAAACAAGGAAAAGAAAGAGAAATGGTTATGAAAATTGGCTACCGGACTAATGAAAGGTGGCTACAGGACCCTTTCATGGTTTCTTTAGTAGAGACTTTCAGTCAACTCCACACACACAACATTTTGTCGGAAATGTACTCTTAAAATTTTTTGTCGAATGTTTGAGTGGACGGGGAACAAAACACCCTAGAAATTACACACAGGCTTTTCGTCTGAATTTTAAGAGCCAAAACTAAGAGTGGGAAGAGGAAAAATGTGGCAGCGAACTGACCAGGGCCAGATCTGATTTCGCAAAGAAATATTTAGTTCCTTAAAAATAGCCACGGTAATTAAGAAAAATGTAAAGACTTATCTGAGGCAAAAATTATACAATGGTTATTCTTCGTAATTTTCATAGCAAACGAGTTGTGTGAAATGGACAAATGTCGTATGAAAGAAACTAACCAGCGAACAAAAAGATTTAAGAGGTATCAGGGTACTTACAAACTAAATCAGTAATTTGTCGGAAATTTAAAATATTTCTCCAATAGTTGCTACTAAACTGAAATGCAAGAAGCATTAAAAATTTGACCTCTACAAGGGGAATAAAACGTTATGTTTGTGTCGAAATTTTATCTCTCTTTCATGTTGAACAAATAAAGTTAATACCAAATAGTACAAATAGAAACTTCTCTGATTTCTCTTGATCTATATACATTTAATAATAATAGAATACTTATCGATAATGAGTTATACCATATTTCATGCTTTCTGATCAAAATTTGAAAATAAATAAACCGGAAAAAACAGGGAAATGAGTTTTCTAAAAGTTAGAAGTAAAGTAGATCAGAGAAACATTTGCAGGGCCTTTTTGGCTATAAATGACTTTGCGCCTCATTCGAGGCCACGTAAGATATTTCCGCATCCCGCTTCATTTTCTTCTTTTAGACGAATCATTTCAAAAAACGTTGCACGGCTTTTTCTATGTATTTTTGTCTGTAGTGATTTCGAATCAAACCACTTTCGTTGAGACATAATTAAGGATACAGTGTTCGGGTAACATCGTCCAGAAGTGACATTCCACGGACGTTGAGTAGTGTCAGCTGTCAGATACCAAACAGGCTGGCTTCCCCCACTTGGCTCTGCAGCAGCCTCGTCGCTGCTAATTAATACAAATCGGATTCCACTGTGGCGCCGCTGGAAGCGACCGCATACCCTGCCTGCTACTGCCGACACGGTGAGCGAGTAACGGAGACGGCCGGGGCTGGCTGCGTTGCGGCGACCGTCGGAAGCCAGGCAGCGGCAGCCGGACGACCTCCTCCAACTCTGCAGGAACTGCAGAGGAATATTGGCGGCTGCAATCAGAGCCGGCGGCGCGCTACGGCTTCCCTCCAGACTTCTGCGCGGCGCGCCGGCAAAGATTGCCGGCCAGTCAGCCAGGGGGCGCGGACAACTCCAGCGCCGCACAGCGGAGGAAATCGGGCCGCCAACTTCCTCCCGGCGACCCGCGCTTGGCTATATTTTCATGTTTGTTTCCCTTATGCTTTAGTTTCATACTCTTGGAGTTCCACGAATTGTTTTCTGACAAGTTCTTATTATTGGACTTCATACTTCGTGAGCGGAAACGTAACATTGAACTACTTTTCCAGAAATGACAGCCTGCAGGCTGCTATTAACTTTTTTATCAGCGCAACGTCGATTAAGGAAAGTTTGGGATACAGTTTTCCAGCAGAGGTAATGAAATCTTCTCGGGCCTCCATCTGGATGGCGTTGTTGAAGTTCCGCAACGTTTCAGTCTGTCACACTCATCACTTCACCAAAAGTGATAAGAGTGACACTCATTGAAACGTCACGGAATTTCCACGCAGCCACCCCGACGAGGTGGCTGCAGGCTGCTACTAACTTTTTTATCAGCGCTACGTCGATTAACGAAAGTTTGGTATACAGTTTTCCAGCAGAGGTAATCAAATCTTCTCGGGCCCCCATCTGGGTGGCGTCGTTGAAGTTCCGCGACGTTTCAGTCTGTCACACTCATCACTTCACCAAAAGATGATTGGAGTGACACTCATTGAAACGTCACGTAATTTCCACGCAGCCACCCCGACGGAAGAACAAGAAGATATCGTTAGCTGTCCCTTTAAACTTGTGTGCCTCATATTTTACTTTTTATAAAGTAGCTCGTATCCATTTCGCACCAACGGCATGCGTAACCATACTGATTCGCAAGCAGGTTATTTGAAAACGAAGAGACGAAGAAATATGTAGGTGTTCTAACTTCATTGGCACACACAACAGCAAAAGAATCACACTTACGCAAATTTTATCACATTAAAGAACGACGGGGATGTCTGTTTCCTGCCGAACGTATAAAACTAAGCATTGATGTTAAAACATGAGTGAAACAAAGAATGTGTTGTTTAGAACTTAGAAATTACACTCACATGATTGCTGCTTACAGAAGCAACAATCTCAGTCAGCTAATAAGATGTGTTATGTGCAAGGATACCCGAGATTATAATTCTAAAGAGTAATATAATGTTAGGAATATACCGCCTACTTTCTTATGTAACCTTGCTAAATTCTTCTTATAATCCTAAACAATGCAGATAAGAAATTATATTATGAGCAGGGATATATTCCTAGCAACGTGTAGCTTGAGAAAAGAAAAAAAAATGGCTATCAACTTCCTACGTAATATTACTTATAAGTTAACAGCTTGGTAAATCAGAATGTAGAAGCAAACTGCACGACAAAAGAAACGTTGTTTGTGCCAATTTCCTTAGTAAGACTAAACATGATTTTCGACTGTCAAATTACGTCGCTCGCTTTTTGCGCTATGGCGCTGGTACATACTGTGATGAATTTCCTAATGATTTTTAAATAAACACACTACTATTTGACCTATTGTTGTTTATTTAATTATGACCCAGATTTCGCACCTTTATGCCATTTCTAAGTGATTGAGTTTGTCATTAACATATATTGCAGGATGTCAATGACATAAACTCAGTCACTTGAAAATGGCATAAAAGTCCGAAACCCAGATCGTAATTAAATAAACAATACAGTCAAGTGGCGGTGTATGCATCTAAAAATTATTGTAGGACTAGAATCAAATTTTCACTCTACAGCGGAGTGTGCGCTGATATGAAACTTCCTGGCAGATTAAAACTGTGTGCCGGACCGAGACTCGAACAGGGGACCTTTGCCTTGTATGACTGCTGCTCAGCAACCTCAAAAACTGTTTATATCTTAATGAACTAATGACCTTAAAAAATACCGTAGTGAATGGACACTTAGTCTCAAATTGAATTTTAAATCATTTGCCTGTTTTAGTTAATGAATCAGCTAATGATTTCCGCAAAGGTAATAACTCTTTCATAACCGTAGCCCTACCACGGAAATGGAATCTGATTGCTCAGTAAGCTCAGTATGCATGTCTTAATTTAAGTATACGTCTGGATTCACTGGGAGTTATGAGTACGTCACTCGTATCAGAAAACGTCGGTTGAAATAAAATATGTGGATGTGTGCTTGTACTGGGAGGCGCCAAATTACAGGTACACAATCTCTCGAAGAGGTTTTAAAATCCTTACGAATAGTCAAACTGTAAAACAGTCGTGTCTGCTTCAACACACGAAATAAATAGACGAATTTTCATTGGGTTTTCACAGATAACTTGGGCTTAGTTTGGGACGACGTGAGTAATCTAATAAAGCACTTTATGTACTAGTATAAGGCGCCTTTAACTGTCTAAAAAAATGTTGTTTACAAAGTTAAAGATATTTTTTGAATTTAGATATGTTATTTTACTTAAAACTTCGAGCCAAGAGGCCTTGGTCGATATGTTAAGACATACCCTGACGTTTCATCCCCAGCCAATCGGGAAATGTCATAAGCAAAACAAAAGTTAGTCAACTGATAGTTCTTAGACTCATCACTTATTCTTTTTCCTGGTCTAGGGACTTAAATACTTCTTTTTTACTCCTCAGAATATTGGTGGTTATATAGAATCTAGCTGCCCTTTCTGTTGCAAATTTGCCGGTGTCCTGATGGAATTTAGTGGAGTTGGGTGATATTTTATTCACCTTACTAATATTGGTCGTGTTGATGACTCGTTCCCCGTTGAACGAGTGTAAAGTTTTTGTTGCAACTGAATGAAAGACAACATCTACACATCATCTACATGATTACTCTGCTATTCACAATAAAGTGCCAGGCAGAGGGTTCAGTGAACAACCTTCAAGCTGTCTCTCTACCGTTCCACTCTCGAATATCGCGCGGGAAAAACGAGCACTTAAATTTTTGTGTGCGAGCCATTATTTCTCTTACTTTATCGTGATGACTATTTCTCTCTATGTGGGTGGGTGCCAACAGAATGTTTTCGCAATCGGAGGAGAAAACTGGTGATTGAAACTGCATGATAAGATCCCATCGCAACGAAAAACGCCTTTGTTTTAATGATTGCCACTCGAATTCACATATCATGTCTGTGACACTATCTCCCCTATTTCGCGATAATACAAAACGAGCCGCCCTTCTTTGTACTTTTTCGATGTCGTCCGTCTGTCCCACCTGATGCGGATCCCACACCGCACAGCAGTACTCCAGAATATGTCGGACAAGCGTGGTGCAAACAGTCTCTTTAGTAGACCTGCTTCACCTTCTAAGACTTCTGCCAAGAAATCGCAGTCTTTGGTTCGCTCTACCCACAACATTTTCTATGTGATCATTCCCATTTAGGTTATTTGTAATTGTGATCCCCAAGTATTTAGTTGAATTTACAGCCATAAGATTTGTGTTACTTATCGTGTAATCTAAATTTAGTGAATTTCTTTTAGTACTCATGTGAGTAACTTCATACTTTTCTTTATTCAGGGTCGATTGCCACTTTTCGCACCATATAGAAGTCTTATCTAAATCTTATTGCAATTCGTTTTGGTCATCTGATGACTTTACAAGACGGTAAATGACTGCAACATCTGTAAAATCTGTAAACAATCTAGGAGGGCTACTCAGATTGTCTCGTACATCGTTAATATAGATCAGGAACAATAGAGGACCTATGACACTTCCTTGGGGACCGCCGGATATTACTTCTGTGTCACTCGATGACTTTCCGTCTGTTATTACGAACTGTGACATTTCTGACAGGAAATCATGAATCCAGTTGCACAACTGAGGAGATATTCCATAGGTACGCAGTTTGGTTAGAAGCTTGTGAGGAACGATGTCGAAAGCCTTCTGGAAATCTAAAAATATGAAATCAATCTGACATCCCCTGTCGATAGCACTCATTACTTCATGAGTATAAAGAGCTAGTTGTGTTTCGCAAGAATGATATTTTCTGAATCCGTGCTGACCATGTGTCAACAAATCGTTTCCTTAGAGGTACTTCATAATGTTAAAATACAGTATATGTTCCAAAACGCTACTGTAAATCGACGTTACTGATATGCAGCTGTAATTCAACGGATTACTCCTATTTTCCTGTTTGAGTATTGGTGTGAGTTGAGCAATTTTCCAGTCTTTAGGTACGGATCTTTCTGTGAGCGAGCGGTTGTCTGTAATTGCTAAATATGGAGCTGTTGTATCAGCATATTCTGAGAGGAGTATGTAAGAATTATATATGAATTTAATGCATATATTAATGCATACATGAATTTAATGCTTAGTGGGAATTAATACATATATACTGGCAATTTCAAGGAATTGTCAGTTTATTGCGTACGTTCGTGACACAAATATACTTCCTCTGATGTAGAAATAACTCAATTTTTAAAAGCAGAAGTAGTCGAGTTTGAGAAATTTGATTGATAACTGCGTAATGCACCAGGTATTCAGATGATAAAGAAAAAATTGAAAAAAAAATGAAATCTAGAGAGTTCACATGCACTCACATTTTCAACAGTAGAGAATCTAATGTCTGTATGAGTAGCTTGAGTGCATTGTCTGACTTATTGAGGAGTGTGGCAAAGCTCTCTGCGAAGTAAATTTGTCACGGCCGCGCGCTGGAGCCCAGCCAAGTGCGTGAAGGGTGCTTCTTTCTGGGCGACGTTCTGCGTCCCCAGAGCCTCGTCCATAAAGCTGGCACACGCGGGGCATTCCCGCAGAAAATGCGCGGCGCGGCGCAGCAGTGTTCAGGCACGCGGAATGTGGCCAGTGAGGCGCCGTGCTTTGCGACAGGTGGCGGACGCAGCGGGGGCGGCGGAGGCGGCGGCGGAGGCGGGAGGCGCGCCGCAGCGGGCGCGGGGGCAGCGGGCGCCCGGGCTGCTGCAGACGCTACGCGGCGACGTCACGACGCCGCGCCACTACCTGGGCTTCAACGTCTGGCTGTGCCGGCTCGTCGGGCTGCTGCCACGACCAGGTGAGCTCTGTCCCCGAGAGGTTCCAGAGCGCGGAACCTGAACTGGAAGTGCCGCCAATGTCAAAAGCGTCCTCAGATCTATAGTAAACCTACATCTTCCGACGTAACTATTCTTGCCGCATCCTAAGTCATCCTGAACACGAAAAGGCTTTCTTTCGTTCTGCAATAAACAGACCCGATGAACTTCCACTACAGGGTAAAAAAGAAAAGGAACTTCGCTGATTATGAAACCTTCTTCTCCCATCTGTAAGAAAATTTTGACATGGCTAACATAACGATCAAAGTGTTCCCAAAAACTGTAAGGTGTCAGGCAAATCCAACACTTTCCATGAAAACCCTGACATGATAGCAAATCCGGCAGAATGTCACATAGCTTGTAATGTCCCCATAGAAAATACCCTCTACCACACACCAATTAATCATTTTCAATCAAACCATCCACATTCATTCACTTTGGAAAAGTTATCTGATCTGATTTTCTCGCAATATATGCGGCGACAGCTCGACGACGCCAAAGTATTTTCTAGTGCGTTTATTCTTTGAAATAACAGAGATGCATATATGCATTCTCCATGGTTGTTAGAGTGGTAACTAGGTCAGCTTCTGGAGTATCTTGTGAGGGATTGACGTGTTTCTGAGAGATACATATTCTGCTTTTCTTCTCGCTAAAGCGAGCCTATTAACATTTGTGCCGCTAGCGGTTTGTTTGAAGAGAAAGAGACTGTAAATGGAAAATAAGTAAGGCGTGGAATCACCGAAGATCTGGACATGTAATGAAGATAGATTTAATACAGAATTTCCTTCATAAGTAAGGTTTGTGACTTTTTTGTTCTGGAGTGAATGAACGAATGAGTTTTTCTGAATCATTTAATGATCACGTTGGCCCTGTAATTAGTGGGGAAGCCTCAGCTGTGTCGAAGAGAGCCTGCAATCACTGAGTCTGTGTTAAATCGTCCAAAAAGGCTTCGTACACATCTGGAATTCGCAATCTTTCGTAAAAGGAACAAATTGTCCAAAGGATTGATTCTCCCGAGTGAATGCAGTGTTTAACAGTAATAATAAATGTAAAGATCTCTTACAGCAAGCCAGCCGCTGATTACCAAGACGAAGGACTCCACCAAAGATTCTGTTTGGCTGATTTCACGTAATGAAATATTATACTAAAAACTGTACGTAGATAAAGGAGGGAAAGAGAGAGAGAGCGAATGAAAATAGAGATAATAATAATAATCCTCCATTAGTCTAACTTTTCGCCTGTCTTATCACGGATCAGCCAAGAAATGGGAGGCCCTTACTTTACTGTATAGATTTATGTGTAAAGGTGAGGGGATCTTAAAGGCAACAGATACACGTCTATACAGACAAGACATTACACAGAGATAGCGGCTAGCTGCATTCATAATCTATTCTTAGATGAAGAGACGGCAACTTATTATCCTTAACATTTAAAAAATGTTAAAAGCTCCGAAAAAATCCTGACATTAAATTAACCAAAGTAATACGATCAACGAGTGAGCAAATGGAATACCACAGACTAACACAAGAACGTCTAAATGCATTGTCATACCTTCCCACTATGAAACAGACGCAGTTCCGAGGGGAGAAACGAGAACAGAAGCCGAGAGCAGAGCCGTGTAGGCTAGAAGCCCCTACGATAAGAGCGGGACAATGGGACACCCGCATTGCCAGCACACCGCCAAGAGGTCCATCCCCCAGCCCATGTTAAAAGATAGAGCCCTCCAGAAGAGCAGTATAGATCTTATGATAACACGAAAAGGGCCACACCAACAGCAAGTTTTAGCATGAGACTATACGCGTCTCTGTTACGTAGCAAACGTTAAGAACATTGCCCCACCACAAAAAGTATAACGTTTCTCATTGGATAGACAGAATTTTTGTAGGCGGAGCTTAAGGTTAACATTGAGACGCTGATTGGTCAGTTGAAAACACAGCCAAATACCTTTTTCTTAAACCAACTTTGGTAAACAGTAGTAAGGATAAGTTCGAGAGAGTTGCTTCCGAGACAGCGAGGTGTGTGGAGCTGTGACGTCGGCAATCCCTGACGCTGCCTAACCACCAACAAGGTAATGAATGCACACGATGCTGCATAAGAGCACATAAGGCTTCACTCAGAACTGCAGAAGTCTCATCTGTTACATCCCTTTTTTACGTAATACTAGTGTTGATCGTCAATTAAACTTCGTGGTATTCACATTTCCTACTTGATGTTAAAATCTGAAACGTAATGATATTTCTGTTATATAATTATTGAGAAGCCACATCAGCCACTGTAATTTACGACAAGTTAAATAAGTAATTAAAGATAATTGAGGGTCACTATAGACAATTTTTGATAGTTATCTCTTATATGAAACTTAATTTAAACCTAGATTATAGATGGCATATGTCCCCCCATGAACCATGGACCTTGCCGTTGGTGGGGAGGCTTGCGTGCCTCAGCGATACAGATGGCCGTACCGTAGGTGCAACCACAACGGAGGGGTATCTGTTGAGAGGCCAGAAAAAACATGTGGTTCCTGAATAGGGGCAGCAGCCTTTTCAGTAGTTGCAGGGGCAATAGTCTGGATGATTGACTGATCTGGCCTTGTAACATTAACCAAACCGGCCTTGCTGTGCTGGTACTGCGAACGGCTGAAAGCAAGGGGAAACTACAGCCGTAATTTTTCCCGAGGACATGCAGTTTTACTGTATGAGTAAATGATGATGGCGTCCTCTTGGGTAAAATATTCTGGAGGTAAAATAGTCCCCCATTCGGATCTCCGGGCGGGGATTACTCAAGAGGACGTCGTTATCAGGAGAAAGAAAACTGGCGTTCTACGGATCGTAGCGTGGAATGTCAGATCCCTTAATCGGGCAGGTAGGTTAGAAAATTTAAAAAGGGAAATGGATAGGTTAAGGTTAGATATAGTGGGAATTAGTGACGTTCGGTGGCAGGAGGAACAAGACTTTTGGTCAGGTGATTACAGGGTTATAAATACAAAATCAAATAGGGGTAATGCAGGAGTAGGTTTAATAATGAATAAAAGAATAGGAGTGCGGGTTAGCTACTACAAACAGCATAGTGAACGCATTATTGTGGCCAAGATAGACACAAAGCCCATGCCTACTACAGTAGTACAAGTTTATATGCCAACTAGCTCTGCAGATGATGAAGAAATTGATGACTTGTATGACGAGATAAAAGAAATTATTCAGGTAGTGTAGGGAGAAGAAAATTTAATAGTCATGGGCGACTGGAATTCGTCAGTAGGAAAAGGTAGAGAAGGAAACATAGTAGGTGAATATGGATTGGGGGGAAGAAACGAAAGAGGAAGCCGCCTTGTAGAATTTTGCACAGAGCATAACTTAATCATAGCTAACACTTGGTTCAAGAATCATAAAAGAAGGTTGTATATCTGGAAGAATCCTGGAGATACTAAAAGGTATCAGATATATTATATAATGGTAAGACAGAGATTTAGGAACCAGGTTTTAAATTGTAAGACATTTCCAGGGGCAGATGTGGATTCTGACCACAATCTAATGGTTATGACCTGCAGATTGAAACAGAAGAAACTGCAAAAAGGTGGGAATTTAAGGAGATGGGACCTGGATAAACTGAAAGAACCAGAGGTTGTAGAGAGTTTCAGGGAGAGCATAAGGGAACTATTGAGAGGAATGGGGGGAAGAAATACAGTAGAAGAAGAATGGGTAGCTTTGAGGGATGAAGTAGTGAAGGCAGCAGAGGATCAAGTAGATAAAAAGACGAGGGCTAATAGCTATCCTTGGGTAACAGAACAAATATTGAAATTAATTGATGAAAGGAGAAAATATAAAAATGCAGTAAATGAAGCAGGCAAAAAGGAATAGAAACGTCTCAAAAATGAGATCGACAGGAAGTGCAAAATGGCTAAGCAGAGATGGCTAGAGGACAAATGTAAGGATGTAGAGGCTTGTCTCACTAGGGGTAAGATAGATACTGCCTACAGGAAAATTAAAGAGACCTTTGGAGAGAAGAGAACCACTTATATGAATATCAAGAGCTCAGATGGCAACCCAGTTCTAAGCAAAGAAGGGAAGGCAGAAAGGTGGAAGGAGTATATAGAGGGTTTATACAAGGGCGATGTACTTGAGGACAATATTATGGAAATGGAAGAGGATGTAGATGAAGATGAAATGGGAGATAAGATACTGCGTGCAGAGTTCGACAGAGCACAGAAAGACCTGAATCGAAACAAGGCCCCGGGAGTAGACAACATTCCATTAGAACTGCTGATTGCCTTGGGAGAGCCAGTCATGACAAAACTCTACCATCTGGTGAGCAAGATGTATGAGACAGGCGAAATACCCACAGACTTCAAGAAGAATATAATAATTCCAATCCCAAAGAAAGCAGGTGTTGACAGATGTGAAAATTACAGAACTATCAGTTTAATAGGTCACAGCTGCAAAATACTAACGCGAATTCTTTACAGACGAATGGAAAAACTGGTAGAAGCGGACCTCGGGGAAGATCAGTTTGGATTCCGTAGAAATGTTGGAACACGTGAGGCAATACTAACCTTACGACTTATCTTAGAAGAAAGATTAAGAAAAGGCAAAGCTACGTTTCTAGCATTTGTAGACTTAGAGAAAGCTTTAGACAACTTTAACTGGAATACTCTCTTTCAAATTCTGAAGGTGGCAGGGGCAAAATACAGGGAGCGAAAGGCTATTTACAATTTGTACAGAAACCAGATGGCAGTTATAAGAGTCGAGGGGCATGAAAGGGAAGCAGTGATTGGGAAAGGAGTGAGACAGGGTTGTAGCCTCTCCCCGATGTTATTCAATCTGTATATTGAGCAAGCAGTAAAGGAAACAAAAGAAAAATTCGGAGTAGGTATTAAAATTCATGGAGAAGAAGTAAAAACTTTGAGGTTCGCCGATGACATTGTAATTCTGTCAGAGACAGCAAAGGACTTGGAAGAGCAGATGAACGGAATGGACAGTGTCTTGAAAGGAGGATATAAGATGAACATCAACAAAAGCAAAACGAGGATAATGGAATGTAGTCAAATTAAATCGGATGATGCTGAGGGGATTAGATTAGGAAATAAGACACTTAAAGTAGTAAAGGAGTTTTGCTATTTAGGGAGTAAAATAACTGATGATGGTCGAAGTAGAGAGGATATAAAATGTAGACTGGCAATGGCAAGGAAATCGTTTCTGAAGAAGAGAAATTTGTTAACATCGAGTATAGATTTAAGTGTCAGGAAGTCGTTTCTGAAAGTATTTGTATGGAGTGTAGCCATGTATGGAAGTGAAACGTGGACGATAACCAGTTTGGACAAGAAGAGAATAGAAGCTTTCGAAATGTGGTGCTACAGAAGAATGATGAAGATAAGGTGGGTAGATCACGTAACTAATGAGGAGGTATTGAATAGGATTGGGGAGAAGAGAAGTTTGTGGCACAACTTGACTAGAAGAAGGGTTCGGTTGGTAGGACATGTTTTGAGGCATCAAGGGATCACAAATTTAGCATTGGAGGGCAGCGTGGAGGGTAAAAATCGTAGAGGTAGACCAAGAGATGAATACACTAAGCAGATTCAGAAGGATGTAGGTTGCAGTAGGTACTGGGAGATGAAGAAGCTTGCACAGGATAGAGTAGCATGGAGAGGTGCATCAAACCAGTCTCAGGACTGAAGACCACAACAACAACATGGCATATGTCATCCTTCGATCCATTAAAGATCTTGGAAACCCATTCAGGGAATATTCGTTCACATTTTTGTTGAATGCAGTTGGTTTTTATCATCCTGTATTAAAATATTTCTCTTTATCAATAGTACAATTTATAAATAATGTTTTGTGAGTAGAATAAAAATTCCAATGGTAAACGTAACTGATTTTTCGGCGTTATTTTACCAGCTAACTAAAAATAGAAAAGCCTTGAACCCCTTCCACTAAATTTAGTTAGTCTTAAGATTCTTTTACAGGGAGTGCAGTGGAGCTGACGCTGAAATCGTTAAGTATTTAATTATATCATCACTAGTCTCACTGAACTCTTCTGAAATCTAGAGGTCCCAGGTTCAAACTTTTCAGTTCCCTAAAAAACACGCTCAGAGCGTCGTTGCGCGAAAGTGGTAGGGAGACACGACTTAGAACAAACAGACACCACGCAGAATGTTAGAAAACATCAAAAATATATTTTCAGTTTGTGGAAGATCCACGGAGAGCGTGGGCCATGGAAGGACTTCCGGGTTGCGATCGTTCTCTTTCATCACATTACATCGTATCCCCATTCGTTAATAACTTAATATATTAATTACTCAAATGGACGTCACGCAGGCTGTTTGGAAAGTAAGGTTCGGTCGGGTGCAAAATGGAAGCCACAGAAGGAATCCGATGTGTGTGTGTGTGTGTGTGTGTGTGTGTGTGTGTGTGTGTGTGTGTGTGTGTGTGTGTGTGTGTGTGTGTGTGTGGTGTGTATGTGTGGTGTGTATGTGAATGTGTGCGTGTCAATTCGTAAGGGATCAAACTGCTGAGGTCATCGATTCCTAGACTTAAGCACTACTTAAGCTAACTTCAACCAACTTATAATAACGACATACACACCCATGACCGAGGGACTCGAACATCCGGCGTGAGGGCCCACGCAATCCGTCACATGGCGCCTCTTACCGCGCAGCCACTCTGGGCCGCGGAATCCGATGAAGCTTTGCACAAATCTTTTGGGCAGTGTCTTGAGTATGCCGGTTCTGAGCGCGCAGTGGCCGCTTGAAGATGCCTAGCAAACAGTGATTATTTCTACTGTTTAAATAACAGTCGTAGGTTGCAGAATGTGCTTTATTAAGAACGACGTTTACGCTCGGATAGGTCGTCGTCAGGTCATCTGAAAGTAATGGCTACAGCCCCTCCAACACTGACAAATTATACGTGCAGTAGACATCGCCACGCGACCGAGAAAGCACCCTCGGTCCTGCGCCTCAAAATAAAAGGTCAGCAAAGTTTCGATTTTTAGGTAATGTGTCCTATGCCATAGCTAAACGCTTTCGTGGTCAGAATATAAGAACAGTGCATACCACATACAATAAAATCCAGTATCAATATATTCAAAATGGTTCGAATGGCTCTGAGCACTATGGGACTTAACATCGGAGGTCATCAGTCCCATAGAACTTAGAACTACTTAAACCCAACTAACCTAAAGACATTACACACAACCATGCCCGAGCCAGGATTCGAACCTGCGACCGTAGCGGTTGCGCGGTTCCAGACTAAAGCACTGGCCGGCTCTATGAATTCACAATAGGCGTCCACAGAAAGGTAAATATGTTGCCTCTAGCTTATATATGATCGAGTGCTGTGAATATCAAGCAGCTGATAAAGGCCAGTCGGGAGAGGCTTCCAAAATTACGTTTCAGGAGCATTTACTCACTAAGAAGGAACAGGTTAAGCATAATTTGGCCTTCGCTAAGCAATGTAATCCAGTGGCCATCAGCCACGTATGGTCGGAAACTTACGGGTTTTGCACCACGCTTCCAAATGTAAGAGCCTTAGTCTGCTTGAGGAGATCGAAATTGTGAAACATTCACGCGCTAAGAAGGATACATTACTCAATGATCAGTTACGAAGCAAGAATCATGTTTTCTATTATTGCATGTTTCCCATTTATAAACAATTTATTAGTTGTGAATTTTAAAATTTTCCCGGCGAATTGACTGTTCAAACAAATTTCGGGCTTGCAGCCGGTCGTCGTTCAATACTTCGCACGATATTTAAAACTGGGCACTTGCCACTCATATTCAGGTGAGCCGTCGCAGACTGTCGAAAACGTTTTTTTTTTTTTTTTTTCCTTTATTGTATTTCAATTCCCCATCGGGGCGGGCTGGCAGCAGCATAGGCGCTGCTCTTCAGCCGAAAGACATAGAACAAAACAATAGAAGACATTTAAAAACAGCAAAGGAGAGAATAAGGTGAACATAGATATAAAAAAGGGGAACATCATGGAAGACAATAGACAAAAAACGGGGTGACTGTAAAATGGAGATAAAAAAAACTGTTTAAAAGTAGCACACACAAAAAGCCACACACTGCGACGGTTAAAAGAACACAAGGCACAGTATGACTGGAGCATAAAGGTAGCGACGGATGGCATAGCACATAACGTAACACTGACGGCGAACCTCAAGGCAGGACACAATTAAAAGCACACCTCTTGACGCACACGAGAAACAGCACTAAACAACACTGATGTGGCACACTGATGAAGAGCAATACAGAGGATCTGCCAGGCGCTAGGAGATGAGGGAGACCTGAAGAAGGGAGGGAGGGGAAGAGATGGGGGAGGTGAGTGGGGGGCGCGCGGAAGAGGGCCAGGTAGGGAGGGATGTGGGAAGGAGAGAGGCAAGTATGGGGTGTAGGGTCTCAGGGGAATGGGGGATGGAGGAAAACCCGCTCTGGGAGAAGGAGGAAAGAGGAAAAGGGGGCCCTGGGGAGGGGGGGGGGGAACAAGGCCAGGTTATAGTTGGAAGGAAGTGTAGATGTCACAGCGAAGTTCGTCATCCGAGAGGGGGAGGCGTTGGAAATTGCCCTGATGAAGGAGATGGAGGGTGTGGAGGTGGAGAGAGGGAGGGATACAGCGATAGAGGTGCGGCAACGGGTGGGGGTTGGAGAGGAAGGAGGGAACCAGAGGGTGGGGGGGGATCAAGCCTGCGAACAATGTAAAGGATGCGGAGATGTTGGAGGAACAGGAGGAGGTGGGGGAAGGGGACCAGTTCATACAGGAGCCGTGTGGGGGAAGGAAGGCGGATACGGAAGGCAAGGCGGAGTGCATGGCGTTCAAGGATTTGGAGGGCCTTGTAAAAGCGGGTGGGGGCGGAGATCCAGGCAACGCTGCTCCCTTCTACTGTCACTATATGTAATTCCGTTCACACAAGAGTACTTCTGTGGCTAGTTTCTTACTGTACTTATACAGATAAATGCAACTGGGGCAGGTCAATCAAACTACATCTAGCATGAACACAATTAATCAATGTTCAAATATCCAATAATACTAAATAGAAACAAAGGATAGGACGGATGAGGGATTTGTAGGTGTGGAGGATGGTAGAAGGATGCAATCCCCATGTCCGGCCAGACAGGAGTTTCAGAAGGTGGAGGCGGGAATGGGCTTTCTGCTGGATGGTCAGGAGATGAGGGGTCTAGGTGAGGTGTCGGTCAAGGGTGAGGCCAACGTATTTCAGGGTGGGGGTGAGTTGGATAGGACGACCATAAAGGGTGAGGTAGAAATCATGGAGGCGAAAGGAGCGAGTGGTGCTGCCTATGATGATTGTCTGGGTTTCGGAGGGGTTGAGACGGAGGAACCACTGGTTACACCAAGTGGTGAACTGGTTAAGGTGGGTTTGGAGGGTACGTTGAGACCGTTCAAGGGTAGGATAGAGAGCCAGGAAGGCGGTTTCATCAGCATACTGGAGAAGGTGGACTGGTGGGGGTGGCTTGGGCATATCAGCTGTATACAAGAGATAAAGGAGAGGGGAGAGGACAGAAACCTGGGGGACGCCAGCCGTGGGATAAAAGATACGGGAGTTGGTGTTGTGGAGGGTGACATAGGAAGGACGGTGCGAGAGGAAGGAAGCGACCAGACGGACAAAATTGATAGGCAGGGCGTAGGTTTGGAGTTTAAAGAGGAGACCGGGATGCCATACACGGTCATAGGCATTTTGGAGGTCAAGGGAAACAAAAATGGCGGAGCGACGGGAGTTGAGCTGGAGGGACAGAAGGTGAACAAGGTGGAGGAGTTGGTCGTCAGCAGAGAGGGAGGGTCGGAAGCCACACTGGGTAAGGGGGAAGCGAAAACGTCCTCCGTTCCGCAATATATAGCGTACAGTGACTATTGTGCGCATGCGTCGAAAACTTGATAGTTGAACCACACTGCCCGCCGGCAGCGCCCTCGCTGGTGGAATAGCGGAACTCAGTCGCCCTCTGCGTTGCTGTTTGCCACGGCCGTCGACGCACTCTGTCGTCTTCGATTTGAGCAAATCGTGGAGATGATGGGATTCCATGCACTGTCCAGCTGGTAGCCGCTGTCACAGTTTAACAGACTTTCCGCCAGTCGTATTTCTACGGATTCTTTAATAATGGAGTTCCTGAAAGACGTTGCTGTGGAAAAAATCATTGTTTTCTCATACTCCATTGAATGTCCAGTAGAAATACAATGTTCAGCAATAGCGGACTTGCTTGGCTGCAAAAGGCGGGTGTAACGTTGATGTTCAGTGCAGCGTTCTTTCACGGTCCGTGTGGTTTGACCTATGTAAGCCATATCACATTGGCATGGTATCTTGTAAATTCCGGCTTTTCGTAGTAACAGGTTGTCCTTAACTGATCCCACAAGGTCCGAAATCTTCGATGGTGGGCGGAAAACCACTTTTACCTGAAATTTTCGGAGGATTCTCGCTATTTTAAACGAAGTGTTGCCAACGAAAGGAAGAAAAGCTGAAGATTGTGCCGGCATGTTCTCCTCTTTATTCACTTCCTGCTTCTTAGTTTTAACTGTTAGTGCCCTGTTAATCTGCCGGATGGAATACCCATTTTCGCTGAATACTGCCTTTAGATGGGCGAGTTCTTGAGGTAAGCTATAGATCTGAGACAGTATGAGCACTATGAACAAGTGCTTTAAGCAAACTCATGGTTTGCGATGGGTGATGGCAACTCGATGCTTGCAGGTGCAAATCAGTATGAGTGGGTTTCCGGTAAACTGAATGCCCTAGAGAACCATCATTCTTCCTTCGAACCAGGACATCCAAGAAAGGCAAACAAGCATCTTTCTCTATTTCCATGGTGAACAGGATGTTGCTATGAATGGAGTTGAGGTGATGTAGAAACTCCATTAATTTATCTTCTCCATGAGGCCACACTATGAAAGTGTCATCCACATACCGCCAAAAAACTGTTGGCTTCAGGGCAGCTGATTCAAGCGCTCTCTCTTCAAAATCCTCCATAAGAAGGTTGGTCACCAAAGGAGACAGGGACTACCCATGACGCCACCGTCAGTCTGTTCAAAATATTCCTGATTAAACATAAAATTAGTTGAGGAAAGAGCGTGCCTGAACAAAGCAGTGATATCAACAGGAAACATCTTACCAATCAGTGTCAAAGAATCTGCAAGAGGAACTTTTGTAAAAAGGACAGTGCATGGAATCCCATAATCTCCACGATTTGCTCAAATCTAAGACGACAGATTGCGTCGACCGCCGTGGCAAACAGCAACGCAGAGGGCGACTGAGTTCCGCAATTCCACCAGCGAGGGCGCTGCCGGCGGGCAGTGTGGTTCAACTATCAAGTTTTCGACGCATGCGCAGAATAGTTACAGTACGCTATATATTGCGGGACGGAGGACGTTTTCGACACCCTCACCTACCTTGGCCTCACCATTGACCGTCACCTCACCTGGATCCCTCATCTCCGCTGCATCCAATCCAAATCCCACGACCGCCTCCGACTCCTGAAACTCCTCTCCGGCCGGACATGGGGGTTGCGAAGTATTGAACGACGACCGGCTGGAAGCCTGAAATTTGTTTGAACAATTTATTAGTTTTTAACTGTTCATTACCAGGGCCTCGGTCGCTTGTCACGAGCATGCAGTTGTATTTCACCTTTTTGGCATTATTATCTTTTAGCTACAGATTTGTAGTCTAATCTTCATTTTATTGCTCTACGTATTGTATTTCATTATTGTCGTACAATGCATTTGACCATAATGGTTTCCTATGTGTCAGTGCACAGTTTCCGGTCTAGCATGTTCTACAATGTGTACGGTATATTTCCTTATCATCTTTTAGGTTTTATTGATTTTCTAATTCATCCATTACAATTTGAATTTTACGCCGTTATCACAATGTAAACCTCACGGCAGCACCGCATGTCAACTGTCATTTCAAATAGTCGAATATCTTGCATGAGCTCGTATATTCCGTACGTGTACTCCATATGAAAACTGACTAGCCTCTCGGGTCGTTGTAGAGTGTGGGCTGTTCACTGTTTGCTCGCAAAGTCCTGTACTGCGCTGCTAAGCCTGTCGTCTCCTCCAAGAGGGAATATGCACTTTTCGGTTTCTCCTTCACTCTCTACTAATGCCTGATCCCAGTGATTTTATTGCACTGTTTTTAAATATTTTTCCATATAAGTTGTTTCTTAGTATGTTTTATGCGGTATCATGCCTTTTTGAAGAATGATTTTGGGAAGACAGTTTCTGATCTTTTACGTGAGGTAATTACGTTTCTCTATACAGTTTTATTCGGTCGGTTTTCGAAGCTTATTTTGCTTTTTAGTAGTCCAGAATAGGACCACGCCGGATATATTGCAATATCGTCGTCCCTTTATATTTTCCAGTTAAGCTGATGATGCCCTACCTGAGCGAAACGTGTCGTTCTGAAGTTAGTAATGAACATACTGCAACCTACAACTGTTTTTTAAATAGAACCAATAGAAGGATCGTGTACCACCACGCCAAGATGGGACAGAATAATCTTCAGTGATTTTGTTGTTGTTGTTGTATGTTTCGCAGAAGAACTACCACCTTGTTGCTGGACTTTTTTAGTGTAAAGGGTGTAGGGGTAATTATCTCTTCATTTCCACTTGAAAGGATATTAGGCACTATGTGCAATTCCATGTGCAATTCGTCACTGAGACCCTGATCCTTGCCCATCAAAGTGCTCCAAGCATTAACCGTAGGAATCGGTTTTGTATACTTTTCAGCGGTTTGAGGTAGCTGTCACTGGTGATACGCTAAGAGAAGCATCCATATAACATTGTTGGCAGGTTCGTTGCTCGGTAGATGCAGAGCTTGCCCGTCACTTTCAGATGTTGACTCGACAATAGTGGGTATAATTGATGAAACAAGTGTATGATGCTGTTGCAATTACCCTGAACGACGTCGTTGAAGCTGAGTTTCCGGTTCAGTATCACTTCCAGACATTTCATCCGATGTGTCAAAGGAAGTTCGATGGTGTGTAGTGTCAGGTACTCTCTTAGTTGGGGCTGACGTCCAGTAAACATAAATGCCAGCAGATGCTGTGTCCCGCCAAGTATGAGTGTCAGGAGAGAGACGTCGCCTCATGTATTACAGACCAGGAGATGTTTACATTTTCATGGCAATTATCGTCAATGCAGATGCTCATGCAGCGTTTTCAATGGAAAGTGTATGATCACCTACAATACAGCCCCTAAGTGGCTCTCCCTGAGTTTCATCTCTGTTCACATGAGACGCTGGCTATGAGGACAATTTTCTGGCTCAGACAACTAGCTGTGGACCAGCGTGGAGAACTGGTGGAAAGCACAGGCTGCTGCCTTGTATGACGAGAGTGTTGTAAATTTAGTACACCTCTACGACACATTTCAAAGTCAGAACGACGCCTAAGTTGAGAAGAAACAGGGAAGTGTAGGTAACTGTTGAAAAAAAAAGTTTTTCACAGTGTTTTCCAAATCGCGACCGATCAGATCTTCTTTCCTCAATAATACCCGTATTTCCAAGGAGTAATTTATCAATCGCGCATTCTACATGGATTAATGGTCCTGAAGCAACGCATGAAAAAAGTGCTACCACCGATTATTTTTCAAAACATTCTTAAATCACTGATGTTATTCGTCAAAGTTGCGGACGTCGATCCATCCTATGATGCACAAATTAGGGCGCTCGTTGAAAACCGTCAAATTTTCCATTTCACTGTAGTCGAGTAAAACTGGTCGTCGATGCATTTTTTTCTCCAAGTCTTTCCTCGAAGACAATATTATGACTCGACAATAATTGAGAGTATACCGCTTTCCAATCTGGACACATTTTCGGTATATAGTAGACCCAGAAAGGAAGCTGTGAAAATAGGCGATCAGCAGACCAAATCGATAGCCGTACAGCCAGAGTGAATAGGCTGCATCCGCGACTGGTAGATTACATTACTAAGCTGATCAACGTCGCTTTAGATGCATCTTCATCAAAGACTTCTATCTTAGGACACTACCGGTTCATTTAGAATACGGAACTTAGATTGATCCAAATATTGTACTTTCTTGACCACTGGAACCACGTGTCGTACCCGCGTTGGAATAAGACCCGTACACTACTCCACGGACTGAAAGTTACAGCCGGCCATTGTGGCCGAGCGGTTCTAAGCGCTTCAGTCCGGAACCACGCTGCTGTTACGGTCTCAGGTTCGAATTCTGCACCTGGCATAGCTGTGTGTGATGTAGAAAACCGTCTATTACAGCTACAACTAACACCAGGTAGCTGGGTACAAAACATAAATACGATGTCTTTAACATACAAAGTCCTATGTGGATCCAACCCAAAGCCATTTTTTGCAATTTCAGTGTACGACAATTATTTCAATGCCACTGTTTTCCATATTGACATTTCAGTGATATTACTACAGCTCTTATCCGACGGAAATGCTCACAGGTCTGCTAAATTCAGTTTAGAGCAGTGAAGTTATATGATACTTTAAATGTAAAAAGAAGAATCTGGTGTGCACACAATTCCTAAGTTCTGCAGTTCTACAAACGTCCGGACGTGGCTGCCAGACGAGAGAATCATTTTAGATATCGCTCAAAACTACCTTTGTCAACATGCTGAACCAGCACACAGCAGCTGTAGAGCAACTCTTACATCTAGCTCCGTGGAGCCGACTCTGATAGTTTGTTGCCCCATTTTTCAAGAAATGGCTCTGAGCACTATGGGACTCAACTGCTGTGGTCATAAGTCCCCTATAACTTAGAACTACTTAAACTTAACTAACCTAAGGACAGCACACAACACCCAGCCATCACGAGGCAGAGAAAATCCCTGACCCCGCCGGGAATCGAACCCGGGAACCCGGGCGTGGGAAGCGAGAACGCTACCGCACGACCACGAGATGCGGGCCCCCATTTTTCCATGCAGTTTCAACTGAAAGTCAAGTAAATCCCTGTGCATCCGGCATTTACCATCAATGCACAACCAACTTCAAATAGACAATTCTTCACCGTCTAAAAGAAGTCTGGGACCCAGGGGAAGCAGCTAGGGGTATAAAACAGCTCCACCATTCTTAAAATTCTTCCATAATGTTGGAGAAAGCAGTGAAATAGAATAGTCAGGAAAATAATTTTTCATACAACAACTCAAATGCACTGAGGAGAGTACAACAAAGATTCTTTAACGATTTACATATTCTTGTGTTTTAACATGACATTCTAATTTTTCTTTGTTATACACTGAGAATTCCTAAAAAGCCGACTGAGTTCGCTGCAACGTTGATGTTTGGCTAAAACTCGAAAATTTCACTGAATCAGAGTGTTTGATTAGAAGATGTCCACGATGATCCTCGGCATGAAGGTCCTACGTTGATGACACTTGAATCTTATTGGAAGTATCTTATCTTCCTCAGTTCGTTGAGTCTTTTGCAAACTATCCAGCAAATGTACCAAGCAGAGAAGCTAGTCAGATCATCCAGGACACACCCTCCTCGTTTCAAAAGCAGGACAAACAGTTAAAGAAGCGCACGGTACCACGGCAGCGATGTGGCAGAGGCAGCACTCAGACGAAACCCTATGTTACTGAATGTGCCATCCTCCTGTGTTCCATGAAGCCATTATGAAGAAGAACAGTTATGAAAAGATGAGGAAGCATGTGGCCGGATACGGATCCCAAAGACACACCGAAATCACAGGAGTAATCCTTTGTAGTTGCCACAAATTCTTTATTAGAATGATAACGCTTTTATCAAATCCCAATCATAACAGTAATACAAAGGCGATTGCCTTATAAAGCCACATAACTTTAACAAGTGACATGAACAAATTTCTTTAATTAGAACTATGCCCATAAAACTTGAAAAATTTAATGTGGCTATGTGAACCAACTCAGAAAAATTTCATTACTTAGATGTCCGCACGATTTCATCAGAACTCTAATTACTTCCAACCGCAAAGAAAGTACATTAAGTCCAAATCACATATCTTGCAACATTTGGCTAGCCAACTTTCCTTAAATAAAATAATATTCATAAAAGCTTTACTAGTAAAAACAAAAACCACTTCCATGACTAAGGAGGTGCATTAATTTCACCAAACAATGTTTTTAAGTTTGGTTAACCACGTAGATTCATGAAAAATATTCACAAAACCGTTGCTACTGGAACATAATAATGTGACAAATAGCCCCTAACATGAGGCCGCTTCAATTCTGCGTATGAATCAGATAGACGCGAGCACATCAAAGGATTTTAACCAAAACAATAGATCCACGGGACAGAAAATGAAATAGAAATGTACTCAACTTTGCACTGCAATTTAAACTTCAGACACCGTAACCCTTCACCGGAAAGATGTAATCACAAAACAGTAACAACGTAACGCGATATGAAAGGGGCGGGAGGGGGGGGGGCCCTTAAATATCACGCTGCCACCGTGGTACCCGGCTCAGTGATTGCTAGCGTCGGCCACTGCCAACGATCTGCAACATAAATCACATCAGCGGCACACAATATTCAGAGGCATGAGATACGCAATCTTATCTAGAGAACAGGTTACCAATAACTTTAAGTGATATACGTCACAACTAAATGCAACCACAATTAACCTCCATGAGTTTCTTGGCCAGTCACCGCCCTTACAATTTAATGAACCACTTGCTTAAAACCACCAATAAAATAATGGCCTAGACGTTAAAAAGACACACAATTATCTCGGTGCACATATAAACGCCAGACTGCAATAATGAACTACAAGGTAGAATGGGAGAAACATCCCGGCGTGGCTAGGAAAGCCGTACACCGACTTACGCACTACTTGTTGCACTTCTAGCTACGTATGCAGCCATGCGTCGTGTCTGTTTGTTGGGCGTAGCTACACTTCCTTAACTGCCGTCTAGATATCAAGTCATGACACCGAACTGAGTGATAAGCAGCTAGAACAGTCCCTAATGGTTTTAGTACATTGGATTATTCAGTTAAGATGCACACAACCCACCGAAGCAGCTCGACGACTCCAATTGTAACAGACTCAAAGGAACTTGTCCTTACAACCTCTAGGAAAACCCCTTCACCATGGGCAATGGATCTGCCTTGTACTATTAAACACGTCGTAGCGGCTGGCCACGCTCCTTCGTGACGCCGACTCGGCCTCTCGGCGTGCTACATACATACACAGTGTGACGTCACTCCCCCGCACGCCGCGGATACCCGCACCCGCCTCTCGCAGAGCGCACGCCCTGCTGTTAAATCCCGCCACCAGAGATGTGAAGAAGACAAATAAGCATCGAAGTCGACTCAAAAATCAAAATTACAATCGGTGGAAACTGGCGTCAGGAACGCACCAGCTCACTCGTAACTTTCCCCAAAAAGTAACTTATAAGGATAACGGTCACAGTCAAACACAAAATCAAACGCTGTAAATTACTCCTGTCTTATGTATTTTATCTTACCGTATCACAGTCAATCATGCCCCAATGTTTTCCCTTCTCTTCATTCTTTGTGTTCGGTACGTTCCTCTTTCTTTCCTACTCTCCCACAGCTTTTGTAACGTCATTTACTATCAGCGCTCTCAGTTCAAATTCCGGGTGGTTATAATTAAAATGCAGCTACTTACAGAGATTTAGTGACGATTGCGATTGCCATATGACAGCGAAACTCGGTAGATATTCTCATGCGTTAATGTGGAATTCATGTACGCTGGAAAAAAAAATTAGTTCCAATTTTGGGCCGCCAAGTGCGTATCTGGCGCTGATAATGCAGGAAAGACGTTTAGAAATTTTTCCATGTGTAATGGATTAGGAACGAGATGCGGGCGGTAAAAGTGAAAGGAGTGGGAAATGCATAACGTCGAAGTTATTATTACCTGCCACTTAGACACTGTATTCAGTATGAGGACCATTTGGTAGCAAAATTTGGAACCATTTTTTTCTAGCGTAACTCGGTCCCGCATTAACGCATTAGAATGTCTACCATGTTTCACTGGCATATGGTAATTACAGCTCCCACTGGACCCTGCCTGCCTATAATTTATTTTCGTTGACTTTCTTTTCTTGAAGGGGTTGCACTCAGCCTCGGGATGCCAATTGAGGAGCTACTCGACCGATTAGTAGCGGCTTCGGTCAAGAATACCATCATAACGAGAGGGAGAGCTGTGTGCTGACCCACGCCCCTCTTATCCGCATCCTCAATTGAGGATGACACGGCGGTCGGATGGTCCTGGTAGGCCACTCGTGGTCTCACGACGGAGTGCTTTTTTTTCCTTTTCTTGGAGAATTATAAATTTTTGCCCATTACAGCCACTACTGTTTTCACTTTACATAGATTAAAGCATCTGTCAACTAGTTATCAATGGTGCTGTAACACACAGTCCGATAATAACTCAGCGCCTGACGGGGCCTCGAACCCAGAACCATTGTCTATCGCGGGGAATTGTTGTACCTACTGTGATATCCAGGCGCAAGACACGAACCACTCTAGCATCTTCGCTTGCGCGAGTATCTTTTATCCTACGTGTCGAGCTCGTAAAGGAAGGTCATACGTGCGTGACTTAAAAGTAGAGGTATTGGCTGCGAATGCAAAGTTTCTGGGTTGCAGCAATAGTCCGGCTCACAGTACACATCGTTTAGTGAGTTTCGGCTTAGTGCCCACTCTGCTGCCGAATGGAAATTCATTCCACATTATTATCAGATTATTATTCATATTCGTCAAGTTGGACCTTTCTGGAACTTGTGATTGACAACATGGCATATTTTCTGATTATTGTCTAAGCATTTCTTTGTGAACTTATTTCCTTTTTTTCTCTCAAAATGGGATCCATGTCGCTCACCAGATCAAGTTGTAGCAGCGTCCCCAGGTTTTCCGCCATGCGAAATGTCCATTCATGAATTTTCCGCATAAAAATGCTTAGTATTCGATTTTAGCTTCACAGCATGTTCCGCAGAATTACACAATCTCAACAGTTAATCTGACTTTTTCCATTCATGTATTATCTAATGAATTTCGTCCTGCACTCGCATGGATAGCTGTCCATGTTAAAACGGCGCTTAAGAGACGGGTAGATACGCCAGCCCAGACCGATTCCGCCCGGCGCTGCGAATTAACGACGACGGCTGGTGTGTCGGTCAGCCTGGATGTGGTGTTTAGGTGGTTTTCCACATTAAACTACGAGAATACCGGGCAAGTAACTAGGTCCCGCCTTGGTCCAAAAAATTGTTCAAATGGCTCTGAGCACTATGGGACTTAACATCTCAGGTCATGTCCCCTAGAACTTAGAACTACTTAAACCTAACTAACCTAAGGACATCACACACATCCATGCCCTAGGCAGGATTCGAACCTGCGACCGTAGCGGTCGCGCGGTTCCAGACTGAAGCGCCGAGAACCGCTCGGCTACCAGCGGCCGGCCCGCCTTAGTTACACGATTAGGAAACAATTACAAAGTATCTCTCAATGTCGCATGAATAACGCAGCGTGCAGACAGTTGGCGTACACAAATTCCTTCCCAAGGGGTTAAGAGGGGGTGGCTTTAGGGCATTCGGGCACCCCTTAAATTTAGCATCCTACCTCCGTTAATAACCGTCCCGAGCCTGTGACAATTCGTGTGGAAAGCACAAGAAAAAGAAGAGAAACCATTTAGCCTGTTTTTCTTTTTACCATATCCAAATATACGTTGGTGTACTTCTCAATTTCTGACTGTTGCGTTTACAGTATAATTTGGATTTAAAAGGTTCCTTTTGGACTTATTCAGTGTTTCTCTTTCCGTTCAAAATAGTTTCAGTTGCATAAAGACACTCGGGCTTGGTGACTGTGATGTAGTGATTCAAATGGCTCTGAGCACTATGGGACTTAACAGCTATGGTCATCAGTCCCCTAGAACATACAACTACTTAAACCTAACTAACCTAAGGACATCACACACAACACCCAGCCATCACGAGGCAGAGAAAATCCCTGACCCCGCCGGGAATCGAACCCGGTAACCCGGGCGTGGGAAGCGAGAACGCTACCGCACGGCCACGAGCTGCGGACTGTGATGTAGTGACTTTGTTTTATATCTTAAGATAAATTTCTTGTAAGAGACGTCTTTTGTGAGGCTGAATGCTGCTTCCTATTTAGAGACATAGAGTTTCGTGACCTGTGTTTCCCTTCCCAGTTTCCTTAAGGGTTTCACCTAAATATTTGAAGTGCAAAACTCTCGATATTTCTCGTATTTAGTATTACGAATTTTGGGCCCCACTTTGTTGCTAGACGAGTACTGATTTTTCACTTACATTTGGAGGACTACTCTCTCTACCGTTTCCTTAGCAATTTCAATTTATTTTTATGTTGTTTAAGTGGGCAGTTGTATAATCGCCAGTCCATCTGCAGAAGGTAAGGAGAATGTCGTAATATTTTTTTTCTTTCTAATTTCATTGGTTCGTCAGTTTTAAGCCCCAATTTTAGTTTTCTCCTCTCTTGTACCGCTTTCTCTAAAACGCAGTACTAGGGCTTTGCTAAGAGATCATCATCTTTCCTGACTCCTGTTCTAATTACAAAATGATCCGACATTCCCCCTTGATTTCTTTTTCCTTGCATTTTGTACGGTTTAGTGTTTCAATATGATTATGATTTGTATTATTACTGTTATTATTACTTGAATGTAATACTGTTTCCCATATTACTTTCAATCTGACAATATTGTAGTAAAATTTTTGGAAGTTTCTGGACTTTCTTGTTATTTGTTACACTATGACGATTTTTCCTGCAGCCAACAGTGCTAGATATCTCAAGTATTACAAAAATTGAATAGGAATGAATACGAATGCGCGGTGCTTGCATGCCTAACGCTCTTTCGCAGCTGTCTGCCGCTTAAGCGGTGACTGGTTTCGCAGGCCAGCCGTTGTGGGCCACGATCCAGCCGCTGGTGTGGTCGTGCCTGCTGATGCACCTGCTGTGCGAGCTGGCCGACATCGGCCTCAACATCACGGACGTGCAGCAGCTGGGCAAGAACCTGCCCGTCTCCAGTCTGGTGGGCGGCTCCTGGTACCGGCTCTCGTACTTCACGCTCCGCAGGGACGCCTACTGGCGGCTCGTCTCCAAGGTCACTCGCTGTCTCGCATGTCTGTAGGGCTAACACATCTGGACGCCCATTGCTATACCGTAATTATCCACTTGTCCCAAATGAAATTTCTAAAGGTTCCTGATTTCCAGACTATAGGAGGTAGACCTGCAACGATCATGTTATCAATATAGAAAATAAACTGCCTGAAAGTGACAGCAATCAATTGTGGATATTTTGTGAATAAATCCGCTTGACAAAATAGAAAAGTTGGAGAGGAAATGGAAAGAAACTTCATGCTTTGTGTTACGTAGATGATTACAAAACCGGATCAACAAGAACTAGGCAGTATGAGCGCAGTTATCACTTTGACGTTGCCTCTGTTGTGTCCTACAGGCATGCATATTTTGTTTAGAAGCGTTTGTATCCTCTCATGAGGCAAGCTGGCCTACTGCTGTCCTTGTTATTCAGCATACTGGCACTGGGACGGTGTTGACGTTCGCAGTGGTGCCGTGCAAGTTCTTGTCAGGGCTTGAGCTGGAGATCTCACCCACCACGGGAGATCAGCATCACTCACACAGTTCATAGGCACACACGTGTGTCCTGCAGAAGAAATGGCTCTGCGTTAGTGTCACGTCAGAGATAACACCCTAGGAATGAGGTCGTCCGTGGTGTAGCGTTGTGAAGTCAGAGTTTCCTCGGTCACTAACAGCTGTGGTCTGAAGTCATACCCTTTCGGTCGCCACTTCGTACGACCAGGAGTAACCTCACCAAAACATTAGAATAATGAGACCTACATCTATATCTACAAAGATATTTCGCAAACTACCTCACGGTGCGTGAGTTAGGGTACTCTGTACCACTTCTAACCATTTCCTTTACGGTTGCACTCGCGAACAGAATGATGGAAAAACGATTATCTCTGTGCCTCCGTATGTCTTCGTGATTCTTCCGCGCAATGTACGCCGGCGGCAGTACAATCATTTGGCAGTCAGCTTCAAATGCCGGTTCTCTATACTATCTGAACAGTGGTTCTCGAAAAGATAGTCGCTCTCCTCTAGGGATGCATCTCTGTAACACTGACGTGTTGCTTGAACCTACCGGTAGCAAATCTAGCAGCCCGCCTCTGAACTACTTCGATATACTTCTTCAATCCGACCTGGTACGAATCCCAAACACTGAAGCAGTACTCAAGAATAAAAAAAAGAAAATGGTTCAAATGGCTCTGAGCACTATGGGACTTAAAATCTGAGGTCATCAGTCCCCTATAACAGAACTACTTAATCCAAACTAACCTAAGGACATAACACAGATCGATTCCCGAGGCAGGATTCGAACCTGTGACCGTAGCAGTCTCGTGGTTCCGGACTGAAGCGCCTAGAACCGCTCGGCCACAACGGCTGGCTGTACTCAAGAATAGGTCGCGCCAGTGATACATATGCGGTCTCCTTCACGTGTCAAAGCATTCTTTCCTAAAATTCTCCCCATAAACCGAAGTCGACCATTCGCCTTCCCAACCACAGTTCTCATTTGCTCATTTTATTTCATACGTCCAGGCATTTATATAACTCGACTGTGTCAAACAGGGCACAAGTAATATTGCATCCGAATATTATACGTTTGTTCTTCCAACTGATCCCCATTAACTTGCATTTTTTCTAACTGCCTTTCGTCACACCAACTGGGTGTTTTATCTAAGTCTTCTTGTATCTTACTACGGTCACTCAACTTCGACACCACACCGTACATCACAGCATCATAAGCCAAACAATCGCAGATTTCTGCCTACCATGTCCGCCAAAACATTTATGTCTATACAGTAGAACAGTGGTCCTATTACACTTCCCTGGGCACTCCTGACGATACCTGTTTCTCTGATGAACACTCGCCGTCGAGGAAGACCACTGGGTTCTATTACTTAAGAAGTCTTTCGAGCCACTCACTTATATGTCCACTTATTCCATGTGCTCGTAGCTTCGTCAGCTGCCTACAATGGGGCGCCGTCTCAAATGTTTTCCTTAGGTCGCCGCCTTACTCGTCGTTGATGATCATTTGAGGTAGTGAGTGCAGAGTCGCGAATCGTCACCGACCACGGTGTGACACCATTCATCTGCGGACCATTCTTCCCGGTCACACTGAGCGGTTCCCGTTATGCTGTTCACGGCAGCCTGTGCATGGGGCGGTAATTCACTATCCCAGCTGCTGCTTTTGTCTGACACATGGTCCTGAATGACATAGAATGTGTCAAGTAGTTCATTCCGAGATGGCAGGCGCATATCTGAAGGCACTTCGATGCGCTTTGGTGCGCCACACAGCGGACTTCACTGATAGTGGTCAGACATTGTCGACCCTAACCTCGACGAAAATTATGCCTTCCCTCAAATTCCCATACAGTGTAACAACGGGCGGCTGTCGCATCCAATTTGCCCACAAACAGGGAAATTGCACGATTCGACCAACTGGCTCAGAGCCTTTTCAAAGTCTGCCAGCCGCTTATCACGCTGTGTGACATGTGACATCTCCGTGCCCTCCACAGTGATCAATCGACACTTGACTCCGTGACGTCTCTTTTATACCGTAGCAGGTCATCTATTAATACTGAAAACGATTTACACTAATGCACTTTGGTGGCAGTTTTATGTCTCTCACAGAACTGTCATTCTAACCGTTTGCGTACCCGCAGTCGGTGGCTACGTGCACGAAAATACACTGACATACGAACACGTCTTCTGGATCCTTCACTGGTGCCTTCACTACTGTCAGGCGTTCGCACAAACAGTGAATAACTGTATGTACGAGGTGCATTCAAGTTCTAAGGCCTCCGATTTTTTTTCTCCGGATTGGAAAGAGAAACATGCGCATTGTTTTAAAATGAGGCCGCGTTCATTGTCAATACGTCCCAGAGATGGCAGCACCGTACGGCAGATGGTATTTTACCGCCAGCGGCTAGAATGAGAACTGTTTTAAATACTTAAAACGGCGACGTTTTCCTTACTTGAACAGCGTGCAATCATTCGTTTTCTGAATTTGCGTGGTGTGAAACCAATTGAAATTCATCGACAGTTGAAGGAGACATGTGGTGATGGAGTTATGGATGTGTCGAAAGTGCGTTCATGGGTGCGACAGTTTAATGAAGGCAGAACATCATGTGACAACAAACCGAAACAACCTCGGGCTCGCACAAGCCGGTCTGACGACATGATCGAGAAAGTGGAGAGAATTGTTTTGGGGGATCACCGAATGACTGTTGAACAGATCGCCTCCAGGGTTGGCATTTCTGTGGGTTCTGTGCACACAATCCTGCATGACGACCTGAAAATGCAAAAAGTGTCATCCAGGTGGGTGCCACGAATGCTGCCGGACGATCACATGGCTGCCCGTGTGGCATGTTGCCAAGCAATGTTGACGCGCAATGATAGCATGAATGGGACTTTCTTTTCGTCGGTTGTGACAATGGATGAGACGTGGATGCCATTTTTCAATCCAGAAACAAAGCGCCAGTCAGCTCAATGGAAGCACACAGATTCTCCGCCACCAAAAAAATTTCGGGTAACCGCCAGTGCTGAAAAAATGATGGTGTCAATGTTCTGGTACAGCGAGGGTGTAATCCTTACCCATTGCGTTCCAAAGGGCACTACGGTAACAGGTGCATCCTACGAAAATGTTTTGAAGATCAAATTCCTTCCTGCACTGCAACAAAAACGTCCGGGAAGGGCTGCGCATGTGCTGTTTCACCAAGACAACGCACCCGCACATCGAGCTAACGTTACGCAACAGTTTCTTCGTGATAACAGCTTTGTAGTGATTCCTCATGCTCCCTACTCACCTGACCTGGCTCCTAGTGACTTTTGGCTTTTTCCAACAATGAAAGACACACTCTGTGGCCGCACATTCACTAGCCGTGCTGCTATTGCCTCAGCGATTTTCCAGTGGTCAAAACAGACTCCTAAAGAAGCCTTCGCCGCTGCCATGGAATCATGGCGTCAGCGTTGTGAAAAATGTGTACGCCTGCAGGTCGATTACGTCGAGAAATAACGCCAGTTTCATCTATTTCGGGTGAGTAGTTAATTTAAAAAAATCGGAGGCCTTAGAACTTGAATGCACCTCGTATAACGCTGTTGCAGCTAGTGTCATCGTCAGACTGAAACAGATTTTTTAAATGAAATTGCAATGTCAGTATCGATAATAGTTTTTAACAAGCTGTAAATTTTAATATATACATGGCAGTAGCCGAAGGAATGGTAAAAACATAGCCTATATTAAATAATATAGAGAGCTTGATTCGCTAATCAACAACAATATAATTTATTGAGGTGTGGTTCCTTCGGTGAAGGGAAGGCCAATAACAGAGAACTACATACATTAAAAGAAATGCTTAGTTTTTAACTATTTTCTTTGAATCAGAGTAAAGATGATGATACGGTAGGAGCTATGAAGGAGTGGAAAAGTACCGGGCTAACATTAATTCAGACATCCTTTAAAACAAATTTATTAACAAACAATTCTTACTCAACGGTTATTGAAAACATATTGTCCTATCCCTTTTATATTTTCTTCTTCTTTTAAACGATAGCCATTACAAGGCTTACTCTTAATTGTTAATATTTACACTGATCCAGTATCAAGGATAAAATACCGGTGATACAGTAGTGTAAAATTTGAGCTCAAACCAATTATAACATCAATTAAAAGTTTCAACTCAAACTCGAGAACTGCTTGTGATGGAAAATTAAAATCCTCAATGATATCTGAAAAATACGTGTCGTACCCCTTAAACAAATTTATAATAACAAACTGACAGCAATTCAAACCTAAAAATAATAGCCAGATAAATCCAATTTCACAAAAGCACTTCAAATACATAACAGCAAATTACAGGGGGCCCCCCTTATCACAGGTTTGAATACACCAGTTTTTCTCGTGCCTCAATTTATGATTTGTACACTTACTGGAGAGAAGTACCGAACAATTTCAAAACAAATGTAGGTGCGAAGCTCTTTCAGATACACGTCAAATTAAGAGATGCGAACTGTTCAGTTTGAAAATGTAATTACTTAACTCAAGATCAAATGGTCAGGATTAAAATTCACCCGATGATAATTCAATGGGTTTACAGAGCCGTAATCTTATAATCTTATTTTATTTCACATATCAGTCTTGCACGCACTTCCTGGAAATACATTACACACACCATTAAATGAGCTTGATAAGATCTGTAACCTAAATCAGTTACCACTGCTCCCATAAAGCACGCAAAATAATGGCGCCCACCAGAGCAAACACAGTGACAATCTTGAGACATGAACAGTTAAAATAGACAAATGACCAGTCAAGAAAAGTGGAAATAGTGGCACGTGTCAAAGGCAAACTCAATTACAATTTTGCATGACGAAACTAAAACGCACAGAATGGTAAATTCTCAACAACAAGGTAACTGAGCTTCATGTGGAGTTATCCAGTACTCGTGCGTAAATGCAACCAGGGTGCAGCGACATAATAGTGAAGGCAGTACAGAGCTCGAAACGTTGCTTTAACCGCCGATCTCCTTCGGGCAATACCAGTTTTGTGCAACTGAAGCGCTCTTGCATGCAAAAGGGGTGCGCCTTTCCAAATTACAGCTTTCTAACAACAGCTCTCAACTACAACTAGGCCGCGCTATCACACGAGGTGCGATCAAGTCGTTTTCCAGCACATACACGGGCTGCTCGCAAAACAGGGTCTGGCTCGCCACTTTCCTCGCTTTGCTGTGAACTCGAGACTTCCGTCGCTGCCCATCACTCTCCACCTTGCGAGTCAAATACGTGCCGCAAGTCTCTCTGGCAAAGATTCTACTCAACCAGAGATTCCACCAGAGAGGTAAAAAGTGGAAAAATACCAAAACTTACGGAAAGTTTGTACTCACGGCACAGATGGCCACGTCTGAAAATTGAATGTACATAAATTACTCCTTGTCGGCCTCTGAATACTACGAGACAGAACGAAATATATGGTTGATGAATTCTTCTCGGGTTATCAGCCGAGTGGTGGCGTCTTCTTGTCGCAACGTTTCAATGAGTTTGGTACCCATCACCTTCAGGCGAAGTGACTTCGCCTGAAGATGAAGGGTACCAAACTCATTGAAACGTTGCGACAAGACGACGCCACCAACCGGCTGATAACCCGAGATGAATTTGATGTGTCGGCAGAAGTACCGACACAGTGGGATTTGAGGAGACCGAAATGCACGCTATAAGCTCACGAAGGATGGCGTGAGGTCTGAAACAGGATACGTAATGAATGCTATAAAGAAAAGTACGTAGCTCCTGGAATACTTAACTTTAATCCATCCTTGTGGTACATCGCTCTTGACGATACAAGTGAGACTCTTTAGATACAAGCTATGTAAGGCTAATGGAGCCTTGCTAGGTCGTAGCCATTGACTTAGCTGAAGGCTATTCTAACTATCTGCTCTGCAAATGAGCGAGGCTTCGTCAGTGTGCATCGCTAGCTAAGTCGTCCGTACAACTGGGGCGAGTGCTAGTAGGTCTCTCGAGACCTGCCGTGTGGTGGCGCTCGGTCTGCGATCACTGACAGTGGCGACATGCGGGTCCGACATGTACTAATGGACAGCGGCCGATTTAAAGCTACCACCTAGCAAGTGTGGTGTCTGGCGGTGACACCACAGAATTCATTAGTGGAATACGCCGAGAAAGACTGAAAACGCATATAACAAAATATATGTCACTCACAGGTGACATCATGCTAATATCGTGTAACACTGCCTCTAGCCTCGATAATGGCCTGAATTCGGTGTGGAAGACAGTCCTCAGGTTCTTCAGGTGATGCAGGATATCAGTAACCTTTACGGAAGAAAAAGTTGTTGTATACATTGTCTGTTAAGAAACATATCACTTTTGCTCCGAACGATGATGATAAGGTAGAGGCAGCAAACCTTGCCACACCTGGTCGAACAGCGGTTGTTCCTTCATTAAGGCAGCCAAAAGAGGGGACTTATGGACCTCCAAGGGAAAAAAATCCAGCGTATAGTGAGTGATGAAAGACAAATTTTTCTGGAAATTGAAAGAAGTCATCTCAGGAGAAATCGAATACACAGGTCGTAATCAATTACGAAATTCCTACGATGTCTCTGCGTGATGAACTGAGACTGCTTTTAGATTATCCTGGAGACTGGTGTCATTGAGAGTGCAGCTACCCTCAGTTAATTGGGTCTCATAATCGGCATTAATTCACACTATTCTGCTAAGGACAGATTGCGGCCTTTTGGTCTGCTGCCGATAGAAACACCGTATGAGAATTATAAAGGATAGGTATTGTGAAGGCTCACCTGGAGTTGGAGTGTTTACAGTAAAATTCAGAAACATTTAGTCTACCCAGATCAGGAATGGATACATAGGAATGAGAATAAATGACAATGATAGACGCTGATTACTTGTCGTTGGGAGGATGCTTCTGTCATCACCTTCAGGACCTCAGTCGTAAAATTATTCATAGATGGTGTAGTCAGTCGTAAAATTATTCATAGATGGTGTACATTCTCTTGCACGGAATGAAGGAAAATCGCTCATATCATCCGGCGCTGATCAGAGTCTTTCGGAGCACTGATCAGAAGTTATCAGACAATAGCCCTACTTCTATGAAGCCCTGTATTGCTAGGAAGAGACTTGATCTTTTTTTGGGTGCTATCAAGCAAACAAGCTTTCGCGACGATTGTGGTAATAAAGCAACGAATGCTGATAAATAATATGTAAAAACCCGCTTTAAAGACGGAATGTGAACGTCTAATCCACATAGGACAGAGAGGGCTAAGATTGTAGCACATCTTAGACGGCGTTTCACATAAATATAGATATATGAGCAAAATAATAATAAAATTTAAAGAACAACCTGTGTTTAAAGTACTACAGAAAGACTGTTGCTGGAACCCAAGTTTTACACTTTCCCTGCGTAAGAAAATGTAGACATAGTACTTACGAAAATTTAATGGTAACTGGACATTCCTAAGATGGGCTATGTATTAAGTCTACAGAAGTTATAACTTTGCAAATTATGTGTCAGAAGATGGCAGAAATTGTTAGTCCCTTCACATTCAATAAAGAGGTCAATAATTTCCACCCAGAATCTCGTGCGTCTGAAATTGGAACTGAAGACTACAAAATGAAATACAGTAATCCTATATCTAAAATCGTATCCACTTGGAAGGATGCTGCGCTGAAATAACTGATACTGAAATACACACACACACACACACACACACACACACACACACACACACACGAGCGCGCGCGCGCACGCACACTGAGTGCAGAGCGTGATTCAGTTGCCCCTACCAATGGGTTTACTGTGACTCACAAGGCCTTCAAAAACTACTTGGGAGACTTTCATATTGTCTCTCTCACTATGTACTCACTATTAATCCTACAGAAAAAATGAGCTGGTCCTTTTTGTATGAAAAACGAGAGGACCTTCCGGTTGATAAGTGAACTCCATTTAGTCCTTGTTGGCAAACTCAGAAATGCGAAAGATCTTGTACACAGCTACATCTCTTACTTTAAAACTCTTAAGTCCAACCACTGGTGCAGACACTTATCGCAGCACAGCAACAGTACAAAAAACTCCTTTCATTTTCGTTGTAGAGAGAGCTAATGGTTTGCCCTTAGTGAGCAAGTGAATATGAACATTTTGGGCATGGTGTTTGAAAGCGTTGAGAGTTGCATTGAATATATATATATATACTCGTGGAAATTGAAATAAGAACACCGTGAATTCATTGTCCCAGGAAGGGGAAACTTTATTGACACATTCCTGGGGTCAGATACATCAAATCATCACACTGACAGAACCACAGGCACATAGACACAGGCAACAGAGCATGCACAATGTCGGCACTAGTACAGTGTATATCCACCTTTCGCAGCAATGCAGGCTGCTATTCTCCCATGGAGACGATCGTAGAGATGCTGGATGTAGTCCTGTGGAACTGCTTGCCATGCCATTTCCACCTGGCGCCTCAGTTGGACCAGCGTTCGTGCTGAACGTGCAGACCGCGTGAGACGACGCTTCATCCAGTCCCAAACATGCTCAATGGGGGACAGATCCGGAGATCTTGCTGGCCAGGGTAGTTGACTTACACCTTCTAGAGCACGTTGGGTGGCACGGGATACATGCGGACGTGCATTGTCCTGTTGGAACAGCAAGTTCCCTTGCCGGTCTAGGAATGGTAGAACGATGGGTTCGATGACGGTTTGGATGTACCGTGCACTATTCAGTGTCCCCTCGACGATCACCAGTGGTGTACGGCCAGTGTAGGAGATCGCTCCCCACACCATGATGCCGGGTGTTGGCCCTGTGTGCCTCGGTCGTATGCAGTCCTGATTGTGGCGCTCACCTGCACGGCGCCAAACACGCATACGACCATCATTGGCACCAAGGCAGAAGCGACTCTCATCGCTGAAGACGTCACGTCTCCATTCGTCCCTCCATTCACGCCTGTCGCGACACCACTGGAGGCGGGCTGCACTATGTTGGGGCGTGAGCGGAAGACGGCCTAACGGTGTGCGGGACCGTAGCTCAGCTTCATGGAGACGGTTGCGAATGGTCCTCGCCGATACCCCAGGAGCAACAGTGTCCCTAATTTGCTGGGAAGTGGCGGTGCGGTCCCCTATGGCACTGCGTAGGATCCTACGGTCTTGGCGTGCATCCGTGCGTCGCTGCGGTCCGGTCCCAGGTCGACGGGCACGTGCACCTTCCGCCGACCACTGGCGACAACATCAATGTACTGTGGAGACCTCACGCCCCACGTGTTGAGCAATTCGGCGGTACGTCCACCCGGCCTCCCGCATGGCCACTATACGCCCTCGCTCAAAGTCCGTCAACTGCACATACGGTTCACGTCCACGCTGTCGCGGCATGCTACCAGTGTTAAAGACTGCGATGGAGCTCCGTATGCCACGGCAAACTGGCTGCCACTGACGGCGTCGGTGCACAAATGCTGCGCAGTTAGCGCCATTCGACGGCCAACACCGCGGTTCCTGGTGTGTCCGCTGTGCCGTGCGTGTGATCATTGCTTGTACAGCCCTCTCGCAGTGTCCGGAGCAAGTATGGTGGGTCTGACACACCGGTGTCAATGTGTTCTTTTTTCCATTTCCAGGAGTGTATATATATATATATATATATATATATATATATATATATATATATGGTGAGTCACCTAACATTACCTCTGGATATATTTCGTAAACCACATCAAATACTGACGAATCGATTCCACAGACCGAACGTGAGGAGAGGGGCTAGTGTAATTGGTTAATACAAACCATAAAAAAATGCACGGAAGTATGTTTTTTAACACAAACCTACGTTTTTTTAAATGGAACCCCGTTAGTTTTGTTAGTACATCTGAACATATAAACAAATACGTAATCAGTGCCGTTTGTTTCATTGTAAAATGTTAATTACATCCGGAGATATTGTAACCTAAAGTTGACGCTTGAGTACCACTCCTCCGCTGTTCGATCGTGTGTATCGGAGAGCACCGAATTACGTAGGGATCCAAAGGGAACGGTGATGGACCTTAGGTACAGAAGAGACTGGAACAGCACATTACGTCCACATGCTAACACCTTTTCATTGGTCTTTTTCACTGACGCACAGGTACATTACCATGAGGGGTGAGGTATACGTACACACATGGTTTCCGTTTTCAATTACGGAGTGGAATAGAGTGTGTACCGACATGTCAGGCCAATAGATGTTCAATGTGGTGGCCATCATTTGCTGCACACAATTGCAATCTCTGGCGTAATGAATGTCGTACACGCCACAGTACATCTGGTGTAATGTCGCCGCAGGCTGGCACAATACGTTGTTTCATATCCTCTGGGGGTGTAGGCACATCACGGTACACATTCTCCTTTAACGTACCCCACAGAAAGAAGTCCAGAGGTGTAAGATCAGGAGAACGGGCTGGCCCTACAGATGCTGCTCGCCGACCGTGGCCCGTGTTTGTTACAACACGCAACTAAACGTCGGAGGTTTCAAGCGTCAACTTTAAGTTACAATATCTCCGGATGTAATTAACATTTTACAATGCAACAAACGGCACTGATTACGTATTTGTTTATATGTTCAGATGTGCTAACAAAACTAACGGGGTTCCATTTTAAAAAAAACGTAGGTTTGTGTTAAAAGACATACTTCCGTGCATTTTTTTTATGGTTTGTATTAACCAATTACACTCGCCCCTCTCCTCACGTTCGGTCTGTGGAATCGGTTCGTCAGTAGTTGATGTGGTTTACGAAATATATCCAGCGGTAACGTTAGGTGACTCACACTGTATATGGGGGGGTGTTGAGGGGTTGTGGATGGGGGTTTACGCAGTTATAAATATTGAATTAATCGACACAGATGGTGGAAATATTTGTTATTTTGTGATCCAGTGATGCCTTATCCTTTGTTTCATACACATAAAAGTTCACAAATGATAATAATGTGTGTATATTAGTGTATATTATAGAGATATGATTCCCTGTAACAACTTTATTTCACCTTATGAGCCACGTATTCAAGGGCGCTGTATGATACAGCAGTAAATACAGTAAATGGTGGAAATGTTGTCGTTTGTACCTGCGGAACTCCTCATTCGTGTCTGCTGCCGTACAGTACGCAAGCTCGTTCAGCTGCTAATGGCTACAGTCCGCGTGGAGCGAAAAATTACGACCCTATCGAAGGGAACAACCACCTAGTGTACGCATGAGTAAAGTAAGACACACTAGGACATTGTAGAAGCTGTACACAGGAATCCGTCCACTGTGTACTGTATCATCCGACGCTATAACGCGAGTGATACCACACTAAATCAGCCTAGGACAGGTACTAGGCCAAAATTTACTTTTAGATATAAAAGGCAAATGATGAAAATGTTGAAGCAAAATTCCAGAATAACAGCAACAGAAACTAGATCATATGTATAAGCACGTCTCATTCTTGGGCGGAAGGCGGTTCATGAAAGAATAGTTCGTAGATCTCTGAACATTAGTGGGCATAATTCCAGGAAAAAACCTTGTGTTAGTAACGGAGTCAATAACAAGTATTTAGTACTTACCAGTGAATATGTAACGAAGAAAAATGAGTTCTGGGTTCGTGTCTTATGGTCAGATGAAAGGTAATTCAGTGTATACCGCAGTGATGGACGAATAAACGTGTGAAAGCTGAAGAATACTGAGAGGAATCCTAAAAATATGGAAGCTACGGCAAAGATGGGAGTGGCAACGTGATTGTATGGGGATATATGGCGTCAAGTGGTGTGGGTGGGCCTGGTTTCGTTGGTGGCAACATAAGCAAGTATGTTTAATAAGAATATACTACAAAAACATCAGCGCAGACGCACTCAAAAACTAAATCTGGGAAATAATTTTAATTTCCAGCCGCTGATCGTATACAACACACCACATATACTCAAAACATTACATGATTCACCTGTCTTGTTCCCGATCGAGACCATCTGGCAAGAATTAGAAGGTAGGATTAGGAAACGCCACATCACAAGTAAAAGAAGACTGAAAGACAGTATTCTGCAGGAATGGAATAATATTGATTAGAACTTAACCAACAAGCACGTACACTCAATGCCAAGAAGTTAGGCAGCAGTTATTCATAGGAAAGGCACGGTAACGAAGTACCAGAGCGCTGTGTTTTGTTTATTTGAGAACTTACGTCCAAGTATTGGGAGAACATATTTCTGTTTCTATCACGAAAATGTGTTTATGTATAATTTAAGTAAATGGATGCGATATTCTGAATGAAATAAATGTGTGTTAAGAAAGTAGAATAGGTTTCTTTTAGTGCGTATGTTTTCGCCTTTAAACGTTCTCTTTCTGCAGCATACGCGTTACATTTGAATGCTTCTTTGCACCTATGTATGCAGAATCCGTAGCACTGTGAATGGAAGACATCAGAGGCCGTTCCTGTGAAAAACCGGTATGAATAGACGCAGAGCATAAAAGACCATATACCCAACGTTCGTCTGTCGGAGGACCTTTGAACTTATTCTAAGCTGAAGCACAATGACGTTCCTGTGAAATGCCTCTCGCAAACAGTAAGCGTTCGTATCGGAAACACCATTCACGAGAGACACAGCTCGTCCTTTTCGCATTCTAAAATTGGAAAACATTAGTCACAACAGAACAACTAGATTATGTCTTCATAAATGTCCGAAAGACATTCGAAACTAAAACACATGCTCGAGTGATATATAAATTCTATCATTGAGAGCATATTTATAAATTATTTATTTCGCCGAAGAATTTGGGTGGACTGAACCTAGTACATGATACTCGTCGACGAATATTTGACGGAAATATAAATTACAGCTGATAATTTCGGAGATAATACGATAGAGACATCAATGATAAAACATTGATACGTGTAAATGATCTGGTAACCGGGTCTGTCACATTTTCCACTCATGACATTCCTACTTCCTGTGATTTAGTACAACTTGCTTTTAAAGTATAATATTAACAACAAACATAATAACTTGATGAAATGCGATAACGTGATGAGCGATAAATAACCGGAACGCGTCATGTGCTGTAAATGCGGAATGTGATGAGCCAGCGAAGTCAGTATTAGAGAAGACGAATCACAGACTTACTCGTTAGGTCTGTTGCGGAAATTATGGGAGAATGTGGAAATCTGTGAAAGAAGCGGAATACCACACTCAGAGGCGACCAGTTCAGAATTACTGCTTCGTCATGAAAGATCCTTGTTAAGGAGGCATGGCAGCTGTCATGAAAAATATCTATGACACGCTCCTAGGCTCGTAACAGATTAGTACAGTCCGTAGAAAAGAGTATCAGTGACGCATAAGGAATTTAATGGTAATCTTTGGAAGAATGCCCATGCTTATAACGTGGAACTACGAAGAATGCTCAACCATTCTTTCGCACCCGTTATTATCTCTCAGAGAGGTAATTAAACTAAAATAGAGTCGGATGCTTACACAACTTCACAATTTTTACTTTGCTACATATGAACTCTCAATACAACAGAATAGTGACTAGCTCTGACGATCAAGAATTGCCCGTCATGCGTTGCTCATTCGCTTGTAACTTACGAACCTAGACGCAGTTCTGAACAGACAGTGTTTAGTCAACAGGGAGCCCTAACCCCGCTTACGTGCATTAAGATCAATTACATCGTTGCTGTTGGAATGTAAATAGAAGACAATCGTCAAAAGAGATGGATGGAACTTGGATAATGGTATACGAGTGCCTCGTTAAATCGTGTGCTCAATTGTAAGTATTCTGTCTAAATATTATAAACAACCACAATGGCGTGGAAGTCCACGCTACGTCTACGGTATGAGTACAAGAAATGTCACCGATTACAATGCTTCCAACAAAGATGGACAGGAAACCTCTTGGGATCTGATCAGAGTACTAATTTATCAGTTAATACAAAGAAATAGTAACTTAAACAAAAGCAACATGGAATGCTACAGGGGAAAAAATTACTGCTGAAACTGCGATAAGTTATCGTTTCAAGTAGGAGAACCAGGAGGGAAAATAAGAACGGAAGGCTAAAAGAGAAGTGCTCGGATTAAAAACGTCGTAATGCACGGTTGCAATATTTCTCCCCTATTGTTCAATTTTTACAGAGATGAAGCAATGCTCCTTTTGAGAGAAAAATTTAAAAATTTAATCAAAATCCTGGGTGAAAGGATATCAATGATAAGATTCGCGTATGACGTTTTGAATAGAATGTACCGTCTCATGATCACAGAAAGTGGTTCAAAATGGTTCAAATGGCTCTGAGCACTATGCGACTTAACTTCTGTCGTCATCATTCGCCTAGAACTTAGAACTAATTAAACCTAACTAACCTAAGGACATCACATACATCCATGCACGAGGCAGGATGCGAACATGCGATCGTAGCGGTCACACAGAAAGTGGAAAAGTGGACTTGGAGAAAGCAAAAGAACGGTGGAAGTATTTTGGAATAGCTTAATTAGGTTACTGATAACCCTCAAGCACGTAGTAGACGATGTTTAGGAATTCTGCTACCTTCGAGGTAAAGTAACTCATCAGGAACGAAGCAAGGAGGATATAATAAGCAGGCGAACGCAACTTAAAGATATCAAACATACCCGCCTCCGCATTCGAGGCCGATAACGCACCCTTGTGCAATACCGCTCGACTTGGAGGTATGCCTGTTCGAATCCTGATGGTGGATGAAATTTTCAATAAAAGCATTTGGCCAGCAAGATAAGGATAGGTGGTGGCGTAAGGTTCCTGATCACCAGTCTTTGCGCCATTAAATTCCAGACATATCCGTCAGCTGTCACACAAGTGCATTTGACACTGCTGACAGTGATCCATCTGACATACACTGACGTTAAGCTCCTCGGTTCTCTTTGCGCAATTGGAGAGAAGTGCATGGGCAACGTGCTCCACCCTCTCCTTTCCCTTCATCCATAACAGCAGAAACTCGAGACTATACAATATAAACAGTGAACACAAACATTCGTACAACACAAATACCTACTGGACTGTTCATAAAAGATCAGAAAAAGGTGACGGAAAACTACCCTACTAGCAACTTATCTAGAACGGCAATGCAGGATTCCTGCCTCTGCTAGTCATTCCCCGAGTATAGGACCACTTGCACGTCGACTATCAAACATATGTGCTTGTTTGAAGAATACATTCCGACAGTTGCACATCTGGAGCAAAGTATTTAATGGAAATGAATAATGGATAGTGAGAATACTTGAAAAGTAGAAACCTAAAGTGTTTCTAAGATATGGTTTTACAGAAGGATGCAGAAAACTAAGTGTTCTGACGAGGTACGGATGCAGGAGGGAATGAGTGTATGGGAAACTCTAGGACTAGGGACAGATGAAAATGGACATAAGAGGTTACGTGCGTTAGGAATCGGGGAATGACTTCCAAGCCAACAGAGGACGAATTAAGGAGCATAATGTGTACGGGAAGGTGGAGACTCAACTACATTCAATAATAGAGTATATTGTTTGTACGTGCTACGCTGAGACGAAGAGGTTAGTGGAAGAGAGGAAGGGTTGGTGGGTGGCATGAAAGCAACTAAAAGACCGATGACCGCAAAATTGAGGAAAAAGTAAAAACATGCTTGTTTGAATACAAAATGGAAGTTTAAAATGTGAATTCCTAGGGCCCAGTCTTCCTTGTTCCTAGTATTTCGTTCTCCCACTTATCGCTTCTCTCACTTCTGGTACTGGTTTGCTTACATGACAAACGCCGAGTTGTAACGGGGTTCCGAGCCAGTATCACACGGTAGTTCCCATTCGTTTCACTGGGTAAGTCACTTCAAATGTCAGAGGAAGGCTAACACATACGCTCTGCTGTAGAACTATGCCTGTTAAAATAGTGTGGTATTAAAAGTGCTCTTCCCCATTATGACAGTTTTCGCCTTACCATATGAATATACAATTACTATATCGACAAGTGCCAATACTTTCCGCAAGTGCAGCAAGCGTAATCTTTACATTAGGGAAGACAGTGCTTCTGTTTCATTTCTGGTCTTCCTAGTTGTGTGTCTATAGTAGCTCCATACATCCATCGCAGATTGACTTCTGGACTTTTGGCTTCATAGTAATTTACAAATGACTCATTATTGTCATTTTGGAATTAATAACACGTCGCAGTACTTATCAACAACACTACATTCCTTATTTGAGCATAGAGGGGACGCAACGTTAATGCCCTCTTTGGATCTGGATGTTTATTTGATGTTTACCGACATCACTTTAACCAAATACTGGGGTGATGCTGAGTCTGATGTTCGCGGTTGGAATAACGTTCCATATCTCTCCAGACATACCCCCCCCCCCCCCCTATGAACCACGGAACTTGCCGTTGGTGGGGAGTCCCGTGTGCCTCAACGATACAGGTAACCGTACCGTAGGTGCAACCACAACGGAGGGGTATCTGTTGAGAGGCCACACAAACGTTTGGTTCCTGAAGAGGGGCAGAGCCTTTTCAGTAGTTGCAGGGGCAACAGTATGGATGATTGACTGATCTGGCCTTGTAACACTAACCAAAACGGCCTTGCTCTGCTGGTGCTGCGAATTTCTGGGAGCAAGGGGAAACTATGGTCGCAATTATTACCGAGAGCGTGAGGACTTACTGTATTGTTAAATGATGATGGCATCCACTTGGGTAAAATATTCCGGAGGTAAAATAGTCCCCCATTCGGATCTCCGGGCGGGGACTACTCAAGAGGACGTTGTTATCAGGAGAAAGAACGCTGGCGTTCTACGCATTGGAGGGTGGAATGTCAGATCCCTCAATCGAGCAGGTAAGTTAGAAAATTTAAAAAGGGAAATGCATAGGTTAAAGTTAGATATAGTGCGAATTAGTGAAGTTCGGTGGCAGGAGGAGCAAGACTTCTGGTCAGGTGAATACAGGGTTATAAATACAAAATCAAATAGGAGTAATGAACGAGTAGGTTTAATAATGAATAGGAAAATAGGAATGCGGGTAAGCTACTACAAACAGCATAGTGAACGCATTATTGTGGCCAAGATAGACACGAAGCCAACGCCTCCCACAGTAGTACAAATTTAAATGCCAACTAGCTCCGCAGATGACGAAGAGATTGATGAAATGTATGATGAGATAAAATAAATTATTCAGATAGTGAACGGAGACGAAAATTTAATAGTCACGGGTGACTGGAACTCGATAGTATGAAAAGGAAGAGAAGGAAACGTATTAGGTGAATATGGAATGGGAGTAAGGAATGAAAGCCGCACAGAGCGTAACTTAATCATAGTTAACACTTAATTCGAGAATGATGAAAGAAGGTTGTATAAATTGAAGAAGCCTGGAGATACTGGAAGGTCTCAGATAGATTATATAATGGAAAGACAGAGATTCAGGAACCAGGTTTGAAATTGTTAGACACTTCCAGGGGCAGATGTGGACTCTGACCACAATCTATTGATGACGAACTGTAGATTAAAACTGAAGAAACTGCAAAAATGTGGGAATTTTAGGAGATGGGACCTGCATAAACAGAAAGAACCTGAGGTTATAGATAGCTTCAGGGAGAGCATTAGGGAATGATTGACAACAATAGGGGAAAGAAATACAGTAGAAGAAGAATGGGTATCTTTGAGAGATGAAATAGTGAAGGTAGCAGGGGATCACGTAGGTAAAAAGACGAGGGATAACAGAAATCCTTGGGTAACAGAAGAGATACTGAATTTAATTGATTATAGGAGAAAAAACAAAAATGCAGTAAATGAAGCAGGCAAAAATGAATAAAACCTCTGAAAAATGAGATCGACAGGAAGTGCAAAATGGCTAAGCAGGGATAGGTAGAGGACAAATGTAAGGATGTAGAGGCGCATATCACTAGAGGTAAGTTTGATACTGCCTATAGGAAAATTAAAGAGATCTTTTGAGAAAAGAGAACCACTTGCATGAATATCAAGAGCTCAGATGGAAACCCAATTCTAAGCAAAGAAGGGAAACCACGAAGGTGGAAGGAGTACATAGAGGGTCTATACAAGGGCAATGTTCTTAAGGACAATATTATAGAAATGGAAGAGAATGTAGATGAAGATGAAATAGGAGATATGATACTCCTTGACGAGCTTGACGGAGCACTGAAAGACCTTAGTCGCAAGATGGGAGTAGACAACATTTCATTATAACTACTGACAGCCTTGGGAGAGCCAGGCCAAACAAAACTCTACCATCTAGTGAGCAAGATGTACGAGACAGGCGAAACACCCTCAGACTCCAAGAAGAATATAGTAATTCCAATCCCAAAGAAAGCAGGTGTTGACAGATGTGAAAATTACCGAACTATCAGTTTAATAAGTCACGGCTGCAAAATAGTAACGCTACTTCTTTACAGACGAATGGTAAAACTGGTAGAAGCCGATCCTGGGGGAAGATCAGTTTGGATTCCGTAGAAATACTGGAACATGTGGGACGATACTGACCCAACGACATATCTTAGAACGTAGATTAAGGAAAGGCAAACCTACGTTTCTAGCATTTGTAGACTTAGAGAAAGCTTTTTACACTGTTGACTGGAATATTCTCTTTCAAATTCTGAAGGTGGCATGGGTAAAATAGGCTATTTATAATTTGTGCGGAAACCAGATAGCAGTTATAAGAGTCGCAGGGCATGAAAGGCAGGCAGTGGTTGGGAAGGGAGTGAGACAGAGCTGTAGCTTTTCCCCGATGTTATTCAATCTGTATACTGAGCAAGCAGTAAAGGAAACAAAAAAAGAATTTCAAGTAGGAATTAAAATCCATGGAGAAGAAATTAAAACTTTGAGGTTAGCCGATGACATTGTAATTCTGTCAGAGACAGCAAAGGACCTGGAAGAGCAGCTGAACGGAATGGTCAGTGTCTTGAAAGGAGGATATAAGATGAACATCAACAAAAGCAAAACGAGGGTAATGGAATGTAGTCGAATTAAGTCGGGTGATGCTGAGGGAATTAGATTAGGAAATGAGACACTTAAAGTAGTAAAGGAGTTTTGCTGTTTGGGGAGCAAAACAACTGATGATGGTCGAAGTAGAGAATATATAAAATGTAGACCGGCTATAACAAGGAAAGCGTTTCTGAAGAAGAGAAATTTGTTAATATCGAGTATAGATTTAAGTGTCAGGAAGACGTTTCTGAAAGTATTTGTATGGAGTGTAGCCATGTATGGAAGTGAAACGTGGACGATAAATAGTTGAGATAAGAAGAGAATAGAAGCTTTCGAAATGTGGTGCTACAGAAGAATGCTGAAGATTTGATGGATAGATCATATAACTAATGAGGAGGTGTTGAATAGAATTGGAGAGAAGAGAAATTAGAGGCACCACTTGACTAGAATAAGGGATCGGCTGGTAGGGCATATTCTGAGGCATCAAGGGATCACCAATACAGTATTGAAGGGCACCGTGGAGGGTAAAAATCAAAGAGGGAGACTAAGAGATGAATACATTAAACAGATTCAGAAGGATGTGGGTTGCAGTAGGTACTGGGAGATGAAGAAGCTTGCACGAGATGGAGTAGCATGGAGAGCTGCAACAAACCAGTCTCTGGACTGAAGACCACAACAACAACAACAACATCTCTCCAGACAAGTTTCTAGGGCGCATTCAAATACGAATGCGAATATGAACAATCATCAGCTGTTTAAAGGAATGACGACTATGAAAATTTGTACCGGGCCGGGACTCGATCCTGGATTTCCCGCTTTACGTTACCGGTCGCCTTAGCCGCTTTGGCTATTAGTGTATGACCCATGGACATGCATGCATGTCCGAAGGAAGATTGCATCGTTCTTCTCAACAGCACACACAGTGCAATAAGGTATCCACTGTTATCGACGTTGACAAGGAGATGAACTCTATTCGTCCAAATTTTTCTACACTGAAATGGTAATTAAATCAAGACCATACGCTGTCGACAGGCGGTGCCCCGACCGTGACTCGAAACCTGGCTCTCCTGCTTACATGGCAGACGCGTTGTCCATCTGAGCCACCGAGGGCACAGCTGATAGTGCGACTGCAGGGATTTATCCCTTGCACGCTCCCCGTAAGACCCACATTCCCAACTTAATGTTCACACACTACATTCGTAGTGTCCCTGCCCACTATTCTCATTACTCGCGGCAGACACAGACTACGAGTGTAGTTTGTGGACATTAAGCTGGTAGTGTGGGTCTCACGGGGAGATTGCAAAGGATAAATTCTTGCAGTCACACTATCCACTGTGCCCACGGCGGCTCAGATGGATAGGGCGTTTGCCATGTAAGCAGGTGATCCCAGGTTCGAGTCCTCGTCATGGCACACATTTTCAACTGTCCCCTTTGATGTATATCAACGTCTGTCTACAGCGTATGGTCTTCATTTAATTATCATTTCTCTCTAGAGCGCTGCATGGTCGAACATATACCATCTCCACACATATTTTTCTACACTGGCAACCGGAGTGAATGGCAGACGTGATCAGACACTTACTCGTTCGTCGCTGTGCTGACGAAGCACTCCGGCACACACTGCGGCACGCGTTTTCCCGCCTCGCCGCCAGACACCGTGTTCCCACCACCTCGCTGAAACCGCTGCGCCCTCTCTGCGGCTAAACCGGTGAAGATGACACCGCGCTAATTGTTTCGCGTGCTGGCGTCTCTTTGTGCTCCGCATTTCTCGGAGCCGTGGATGTGACAGTTTCGCTATCTGGCGGCCGAATCTCCCAGTATTTTGCGGTTGCCGCTTTTGCAATGGAAGGTAGCAGTTAATTTTTCCGGTTTCATTGTCGACTGCATTCAAAGCACCTTTAAAAGTTAACTTACAAACTAGACTCTCTTTAGGAATATTAGGTTCAATATCATAAACCAAGTGATTCTTACGAGAGAGAAAGACTGCGTTTAAGATGTATGTTTATCGGTAAGTCTGAAAAATTGTTAAAATTTCAAAGACTTGGTTGTTCACTACTTGTATTGTGGATTCTCATTGCACCATTATACACTGATGAGCTAAAACATGACATCCTGCTCGATAGCTTGTTTTTCATTCTTCACAACAAAATATATAAATGATTCTGCGTATCATGGATCCGTAGGTTTGTGGAGGTACGTGACATTAGATGTCTAGGCACAGGTATGTAATTCGGGTAAATAACGGGCCGCTGATTTGCTACGTGGTGATGGCGCCAGATAGCGATCCAAATGCGTTCCATAGGATTTACATCAGAAGAATTTGGTCGCCGGAACATCAACGTGAGTTCGGTCGCCGGAACATCAACGTGAGTTCACTATAAAGCTCCTCAAGCCACTAACCACGTTTCTGGCTCCGAGGCAAGGACAATTACACTGCTGAAAGATGACAAAGCAGTCGGCGAAGACGGTTCGCAGCTGAGAACATCCCTCCGATTACTATAACACGTCTTATACAAGCGCAACAGAATGTCTCCCATAGCATAAACACTGCTGTCACCAAGGTGCTGCAAGTTTCGAGCCGCCATTCACCTAGATGATTGTGTTTGTGGAGACGACTATCCATCAACCTAGTGTAACAAAAACGTCATCACCAGAAGGGTTGAATCCAGATGGTCTGGTGCCCACTGAATCGTATTTTGGTATGTCGTTAGGTCACCATGTGAACATATGGGGGATGGTCTGTTGCGGAACTCCATGTTCAACAACGTACGACGAACGGCGTGCTCTTTCGGCATATATGTCACAGACCACCATCTATTCTGTTTTATAGATCAGACAAGCCTCTGGAACCCACGTTATGTGAAGAGTCGTGGACGACTAACTATTTAGCACCTACTAGTAGTTTCACTATCCTTCTACCTCTTTCCCTATATGCTCATGACAGTAGCGCGTGAGCCGGCCGAAGTGGCTGAGCGGTTCAAGGCGCTTCAGTTTGGAACCGCGCGACCGCTACGGTCGCAGGTTCGAATCCTGCCTCGGCCATGGATGTGTGTGATGTCCTTAGATTCGTTAGGTTTAAGTAGTTTTAAGTTCTAGGGGACTGATGACCTAAGAAGTTAAGTCCCATAGTACTCAGAGCCAATCAGTAGCGCGTGAGCATTCGACCAGCCTCGCCGTTTTCGAGATCCTTGTTCACACCTTAGGCCTCCGTGATAATACTCTGCCCTTTATCAAAGTGGCTTATCTCGATAGATTTCCGTATTTGCAGCCCATAACTTCGCTTGGGTGATCCCCGTCCGTGTCTGCTTCGCTTACATACACTCCTGGAAATGGAAAAAAGAACACATTGACACCGGTGTGTCAGACCCACCATACTTGCTCCGGACACTGCGAGAGGGCTGTACAAGCAATGATCACACGCACGGCACAGCGGACACACCAGGAACCGCGGTGTTGGCCGTCGAATGGCGCTAGCTGCGCAGCATTTGTGCACCGCCGCCGTCAGTGTCAGCCAGTTTGCCGTGGCATACGGAGCTCCATCGCAGTCTTTAACACTGGTAGCATGCCGCTACAGCGTGGACGTGAACCGTGTGTGCAGTTGACGGACTTTGAGCGAGGGCATATAGTGGGCATGCGGGAGGCCGGGTGGACGTACCGCCGAATTGCTCAACACGTGGGGCGTGAGGTCTCCACAGTACATCGATGTTGTCGCCAGTGGTCGGCGGAAGGTGCACGTGCCCGTTGACCTGGGACCGGACCGCAGCGACGCACGGATGCACGCCAAGACCGTAGGATCCTACGCAGTGCCGTAGGGGACCGCACCGCCACTTCCCAGCAAATTAGGGACACTGTTGCTCCTGGGGTATCGGCGAGGACCATTCGCAACCGTCTCCATGAAGCTGGGCTACGGTCCCACACACCGTTAGGCCGTCTTCCGCTCGCGCCCCAACATCGTGCAGCCCGCCTCCAGTGGTGTCGCGACAGGCGTGAATGGAGGGACGAATGGAGACGTGTCGTCTTCAGCGATGAGAGTCGCTTCTGCCTTGGTGCCAATGATGGTCGTATGCGTGTTTGGCGCCGTGCAGGTGAGCGCCACAATCAGGACTGCATACGACCGAGGCACACAGGGCCAACACCCGGCATCATGGTGTGGGGAGCGATCTCCTACACTGGCCGTACACCACTGGTGATCGTCGAGGGGACACTGAATAGTGCACGGTACATCCAAACCGCCATCGAACCCATCGTTCTACCATTCCTAGACCGGCAAGGGAACTTGCTGTTCCAACAGGACAATGCACGTCCGCATGTATCCCGTGCCACCCAACGTGCTCTAGAAGGTGTAAGTCAACTACCCTGGCCAGCAAGATCTCCGGATCTGTCCCCCATTGAGCACGTTTGGGACTGGATGAAGCGTCGTCTCACGCGGTCTGCACGTCCAGCACGAACGCTGGTCCAACTGAGGCGCCAGGTGGAAATGGCATGGCAAGCCGTTCCACAGGACTACATCCAGCATCTGTACGATCGTCTCCATGGGAGAATAGCAGCCTGCATTGCTGCGAAAGGTGGATATACACTGTACTAGTGCCGACATTGTGCATGTTCTGTTGCCTGTGTCTATGTGCCTGTGGTTCTGTCAGTGTGATCATGTGATGTATCTGACCCCAGGAATGTGTCAATAAAGTTTCCCCTTCCTGGGACAATGAATTCACGGTGTTCTTATTTCAATTTCCAGGAGTGTACTTTTGCTAACGCATCACCTGCCCGCAAGGCTACCACACATCCTACGTTGAGATGGGCATTTTGGCTTGTCCGTGTAATCTTGCATTTCCAAGAATCGCGTATTTTCAATGACAGCGAGGTATATTACAGTGAAGAAACTGGCCGATAATTATTACAAAGGAACTGTCTGAATAAGAATCTCCAGTGCAGGCGGCAACGAATGGAATATGTTTCACCGGCAGCATTAGTGTAGATGAATCAGCAGTGCGTTCAGGCTCAAGTTAGGGAGTACGCCGCTTGAACTTACTGTTTAAATGAAAATATTTTAGCCACTATATTGCTGTTATACATCCCTGTGGATATACTATTGAAATTTTGGGTTTGTAGGTACTGTCACGTGACTTACCGATTATTCTTCCGAAATCACTTTCACTGCATCTTTAGTGCATACCAAGTTACCGTATTCATTATTTTACCATTCAGGGATAATCATTTAATGACATGTAAATGGTACGTCACATAACACGTGTAGTTGTTGGTGACAGTAGTTACAGAGAAAAATATTCTGTTACTGTGTCCGGAGGGATACACACTGAGGAAACAAGAGTCATGGGATACCTCCTATCATCGTATCGAACCTGCTTTAGCCCGACATAGAGCAGTAGCTCGATGTGGCATAGGCTCAACAACTCGCCTCGGTCGTCTGCTACCATAGCCCATCAACGCCATATTTTTCTGCAGTGTTCTATCAAATACATTCTTCATGCGTCCCACATTGATTTCTGCGGTTATTTCGATAAGTGTTACTTCTCTGTTAGCTCTGACAATTCACAGCAAACGCCGCTTCTCTCGGTCGTTAAATGAAGGACGTCAGTAGGCCTAATATCAAGCAAGGGTTAGTAGGGATTCGTCAGTCTCTGAAAAGATCCATGCGCGAAGCATGCAGCTACTACCACCGTCAAAACTTAGCAACAGATCTGGCAGAGAACACGAGAAAATTCTGGTCCTCTGTAAAATCGCTGAGTGGGTCTAAGGCTTCCATCCGATCTCTTTTTCATCACCCTGGTGTGGTAGCTGAAGATACCAAAACGAAAGCCGAAGTTTTAAATTTCACGTCCAAGAAATCGTTCACGCAGGAGAATCGTACAACCATACCGTCATTTGACCATCGGAGAGACTCCCGTATGGACGATGTAGTAATAAGCATCTCTAGCGTAGGGAAACAGTTGAAGGCGTTAAAAACAAATCACGAGATCCGGATGGAATCCCAATTGGGTTTTTCAAAGAGTACTCTTTGACATTGGTCTCTACCTTAGCTTGGATTTATTGTGAATCTCTAGTCCAGCACAAAGTCCAAATTGACTGGAAAGAAGCGTAGATAACTCCATGTGTAAGAAAGGCAAAAGAACGGACGCACAAAATTAGAGACCAATTTCCCAGGCACCAGTCTGCTGCAGAGTTGACGAATACATTCTAAGTTCGAATATAACAAATTTTCTTCACATCCATCAACTTAAATCCACGAATCAGCATCGTTTTAGAAAGCATCGCTCGTGCGAAACTCAGTTTTCCGTTTTCCCACATGATATACTGTGAACTATGGATGAAGGAGAACAGGCAGATTTCTCATTTCTAAACTACAGGAAAGCTGTTTATATGGCGCCTTATTGCAAGCTATTAAAGAAGGTACGAGCATACGGAATAGGTCAATAGATATGTGAGTGGCTCGAAAAATGTTTAAGTTACAGAACCCAATTTGTTGCCCTCGACGGCGACTGTTCATCAGAAGTGAATAGTCAGGAGCACCCCAGGGAAGTGTGTTAGGCCCGCTACTATTCTCTTTCTCTCTCTCTCTCTCTCTCTCGATTCGGCGGACAGGGTGGGCAGCAATCTGCGATTTCTTTCTCATGATGCATGTGGTGAACGGTAAGGTGTCCAAGTTGACTGAGTACTGTAGGAAGATACATTATGACATAGACAAAATTTCTTGTTCGTTTGATGAATGCCAACTAGCTCTGAATGAAGAAAAATGAAAGCTAATGCGGATGAATAGGAAAAACAAACCAGTAATGTTCGGATACAGCATTAGTAGTGTCCTGCTTCACACAGTCACATCGTTTAGATTTGTGGGCGTAACGTTAAAAAACCGATATTAAATGGAGCGACCTTGAGACGATTTTTTAGGAAAGGCGACTGGTCGATTTCGGTTTCGTGAGAGAATTCAAGGAAAATGTGATTCATCTGTAGAGGAGACGGCATATAGGGCGCTAACGCAGCGTATTTTTGAGTACTGTGGGGCCCGCAGTAGATCGGATTAAAGAAAGACATCGAAGCAATTCAGAGGTGAGCTGCTATATGTGTTACTGGTAGGTTGCAAAGAGCACGCACGTTTTACGGAGATGTTTCAGGAACACAAATGGGAATCCCCAGAGGGAAGGGGACATTCTTTTCGAGGAACACTACTGAAAAAACTTGGGGAACCGGCATTTGCGGCTAGCTGCAGAACGATTCTGTGGCTTCCAACACACATTACACGAAAGGACCACGAAGATAAGATATGAGTTATTAGGCCTAATATGGAGGAGAGGAATAGGAAAGGAAGTGACTAGTAGTGGTATAGAGTTCCCTCCATTAGGTGGATTGCGGCGTATCGATGTAAATGTAGATAGATGTAGTAGGATGAAGCCAATATGAGGACACTTTTCATATCATATAGATATGCTATCTATTTAAATTGAGATATTTATTACCCCCTCCCCCTCATGACGTCATTGGTTTTCCGTAGCCGGTAAATGTCCCCTCCTGCCACCCCTCTACGAAATCTCCATCCCTCCAACTCCTCTCCCCTCCCCTCCCCTCCCCCTCCCCACAGGGGAAAAGAAAATGGCGGGATAAATCACTCAGTCAGTGATGAGCTGCAGGACTGGGAGGATCTCACACCAGTCATATTTTGTCAATTACGTTCCATTAAACAGCTGAGGGCATTGGAATACCGTTTAAACAGTTTGTGGGGTGGATTTCCAATTGTACATTTAATTTAGTTAAACATTTCGTTTGCACTACCATGCATTGTCAATATGGCCAGGAATGCCTTTGTGTGCTCCCAGTATCGATGTTTACTTGCAGGAGCCAAAGCAGTGTGGAATATTATTTTAGCAATTTGTGGGACGATGTCTCACCACCAGAGTCGGTGGGCATGTATTTGTTTGCTTCCACTGGGTGCATATTCATTGGTGAGCAGATAGTAATTAAATTGGTATTCTGATCACAGATGTTAGATTCTGTAATTGCTCTTTCCATTAAATATTTCTGAGAATCACACATCTAAAACAGGTAATTAGAAGTATTTTATAGTACTAATCACATATGAAGTCTTCAACAACACTTCAGCACTACATACTCTTCGGACTACGAAAATAAAGGTAGGTAAACTCTGATCATGAATACATCGAATCGTCCCATTTGAGAACACTGACCCACCCACTATTACACTAAATAGATATACATAGCTCGTCTAACACTGCTAAAGATGCACATTGGAGCCACATGTTACCATCCACTGAACTCATGAGTACGAGGAACCACATCTGTACCAGGTAGCACACCGTATATTCCCGTGCATGTTGGCTGGGATAGGTCTGGATGATTGTATGTGCATCAGACCCTCTCAAGCGGCTACTTCCTGTCGAACAAAGCATCAGGTAGTGGCAACCTTTTGATATTTGATACCTGTAAAACCACCTCCACCACAGTGGCTGCTTCCTGTGTGTGTGTGTGTGTGTGTGTGTGTGTGTGTGTGTGTGTATGTGTGTGTGAACCAGCGTCTCCAAACATGGAGACATAGAATTTCATCCTTGCTGGAAATATTCCTACTGGCTAATGCTGGGAACAGAGGGAATAATCCCTTTGCACTGCCCTACCAAATTAATTGTTGAAAAATTACAGGAGACAAACAGATTGCTTAAAACACTCACTACCACCTTATGATGACCCTTCCTAATGATAAAACATATTCTGAACGCTTGAGAATCTCGTGGAAACAATGTACAAATGAAGTAATCAAATTTACGCCACAAAGAGATCATGGTGCTAAATATATCCAATGTCTTGTATGCACTGATGTTTGAGGGCTCAAGATCACTCCTCCACCACAACGTTTGTGAAATGGGCGCAATTGCCCTAAAGCAGCTTAATACGCTGTTGATCGGCAGGGCTTCGTAAGAACCAAGATACTTTATTTAAATAAAAGTCAACAACATTGTGTCGTCAGTAAAACAGTTTTAAAACCAAGTAAGAAATATAAAAACTTGTCTAATATTAATGACGAAATGATGTTAGCAAAAGATCTTCTAAACAACAATGAAACTAAGAAATCTTTCAAACATTAACAGGTATCTGAAGTCAGCCAAGCTGCATATTAATAATCAAAACTTTAATATTTACAAAAAATTTCAATTGGCTTTTAAGTATAAAATCTTAAATAATAGCAGCAGATTTGGTAGCAATTAATAGTAGCCGCACAAGCTAACACCAATTGGTGACATAAATCCAGAACCAGGAGAAGTTGTATAGATGAAATTTAGCCTCGTGATATGCAGGATAACCTGATGGACAAGGTATGCTTCTGAACTGCCCAGTCATGAATGTGCTGGTGGATGGAGCAAGTCCCACACAACGTGAATTACAATTAGAGAACTATTAAGAGTTCACTGATTTACAAAGGGCGGCACAAATTTCATTATATTACCATTTAAGAGCCAAACATGAACAAATGGAAAACAAGCTTCTGCTCAATCAGCGAATACGTTGATAAGCAACAAAGCACTCGACAGCTAGGTAGCACTCTTGTTACAGGAATGAGAAAACTAATAAAGCTTACATGTCCCAAAAATTACTGGCAAAAAGCTACTTGTACTAATATTGCAGCAGGAATAGTCTTTAAACACTATTTTGAAGTGGAAGAAAATTCTGACGCTAACCATGAGTAACGAATTGGGCAGCTCTTACCAAAGTAAAATGTACTACTTGAAATAGCTAAGTAACCGAATGCCAGATGTCAAACTTTGTTCACCGGGCTGCCACCAACGGCTTCAGTGGAAAAGTGCATTCTTATTTTAGCAGAATTTGCCATAGAAATTCTCAGGGCGGATCAAATAACAACCTCAATAAAATGCTTTACAAATACTTAAACAAAGTGATTGCGGTTAAAAGGCACTAAGCACTTACAAATAACTGTATTTAAATTAAAGAACAACACACAGTTCAGCCATCTACATTGTCCACAGTAAGACACTCGAAATATGACCAATTTAAACAGGCGGTTCTGATTAACGTAACTCCACTAGATCTGTAACATTGACCACGCAGCTTCTACACATTTCACAAACAGTGGCGACTAACGTCTACATTGAAAAAGAGTTGTTTCCATAGAGGTAAACTTTAGTTCTTTTGAACGAACCCCCATAAACAGCAAACACAGCAGACCTTCCGTCAAGGAGAAACCAGTCACAGGACTATGACTTTAAACAAAGAAGGCGGAGAAGCCATAGAAAGAGTCTCACTAGAGTATCTTATGAATGGGCAGTGAGGTGGCCCTCGAAATCTCCATACGCTCGGCACAGGCTAATTTACACAGTCCCATAGCCACCACAACTAAAAAAAACCATCCGACTGCTCACGCTCGCAAAGACCCGCCATCTGACAGCTGCCAGAGAGCCGCGGCCACGCCAGCCATGCCAGTGGTTGCAGAATGATCTCCACATACGAACACGCCGCCCGTATGAGACACTTCGGGGCCAGAGAGACTGTCATCCTGGCTGGTCAGCTGTCAACCGATCAACGTGGGGGAATAATCGTCCAGCAAAAACACATCCCATGCTCAATCTCCTCACACAACACACACGTCCGCTTCTGTCGGTGGTCTACCAGAATACTAACTTGTCCATTTTCAGCCATCCAGAGGGCGCTGCCTCCAGGACCTTCCCCTGTCGCAGCGAGCAACAGCCAACAGTTTGGAACATTATTTGTACCCACTGCTCACGTGAGGGTAAGCCATGGCTTCCGGTCATCTGCGGACACTGCGATACAAGCACGTATGGCTGGGACGTATAGTTCTAAATGCCATACCACCCCAACATAGTCACCCTGGTTTAAAGAATCCGCTTCACCAATCCGAAATGCATATGTTGTAGTCCATAACCCCGATAGTCTCAGGCGAAATGTACATTCCTTATTTTTATACTAGATATTTTCAAAGACAGAAGAAATCAGATCATACACGAGTATTCACTTCCCGAGACATATGTGAGAGGATCTAATGAGTTTGTCCAAAGTACTTACAAGAAATGGTATAGATCCCAACCCTCCAGCCCTTTTCATAAGAGTATTCTCGCGAATCCTGCAGTTTTCAATACATATCATCTTAAACCACCTGATTTAGATAAGTAAGACATGTTCCCCACCATATCACACAGGCTAATTCTGTCGAAAACTCATCACATTCCAGAATCACTGTTCCATTAGTTACAAGACTGTCTAGTCCTTCACTCGTCACTGACTAAATAGAGAGCTACTGTTGCTGTCATTGCCAAATGTAGATGTTGGAATGCGGTGGAGGAATGTAGGGTGTGGATGGAGACTGTCAGGATGCGCCGTATTAAAACTTGGCTGTGACCTTAAAGTGATAATTTTTATTCCCAGCTACAGTGCCACATTCCTCTCTGTCTACATCACAGGGTCCCGCGATGCCGAGGACTCCACTTCGCTGTCTGCAAAACAGGTTGGCACAGAAGTGCTACCTCAGCGACCCCTGCAATGTGTTGCGGCGTGCCGACAGTGCACAGCTACAGAGTTTTTGCGGCGTCAGGATGCACTGGCAGCTGACTCGGCGGCCTTCATTCCCGTTGCCTCAGCGCTGCTTACTGGGAGCCACTGCGTGCTTCTTCACAGTTGTGGTTAAGATCGCAACACCAACCAGAGTCTGTGATCCGACAGCCAAATCTGTAGCTCTCGCCTCGGGATGCCTCTGGAATGTGTTGGGAGCCAACAAGAATGCCCGCAGTAGCTATCCGTCGAGTGGCCCGCCTCTGGCTGCTAAGGACCCCACGTTGGCCTCAGAGGGTCGAACTAGCAACCCGTTGTCGACTGGAACGCTGGCGCCCCATCTGCTGTTGCGTGTAGCCAGTGGTGTGACACGCCCCGCCATCCAGGAAAGCTGCCACACTTGAATCCCCCTCATTAAAAAACTGGCACCTATTTATACGCAGCTGTGCACCCCTGATTTGCTAACACGCCGCTCCATGTCACGTACTCATAACACCTAGGTTGCGCCAGTGGGTCCCTTCTGCCTGTAACTTGCGCCAGGCAAACCGCTGCATTTTCTCTTTTCAGCTGTTCGACGGCTCTGTAGCCTCCAGTCTACTTCGCAACCACTGGTCAGCGCAACTTACTGTCAACCGGCCCATGCCTGGCTGTAACTTGTGCACTCAGAAATATTGCACCGAATCTAACTTTTCTATCTTAAACGTTGGTGCTGCTGCACTACCAAAAGGAGAAAAGTAGCCCACTAACATACAGGAGGGCATTCACAACCATGCTGGGTATACTTGGACAGCACTAAGAAACTCAAAAGCATAACACATACAATTCATTGGTATCGAATGACTGTCTATAAATATCCTTCTGCATATGTCCTAATCCACTTTAGGGTCTTCCTATGATTACCACAACAGAAATACAGCAGTGAAATGGTGTTTACAGCACTGTCCAACTGTCTCTCTCTCTCTCTTTCTCCTTTTTATTTTAGTGTCATCCAAGGGAGTGAAACTACGAACTATAAAACTTTGTTAATGTGTCACCTAGTACAGAAATCTTAAGATTTTACCACGTCTCTCTCTTCCAATATAACGAAAACAAATACAGTCTGCGTGTGGACATCGACCGGATGTGGTGATACCATTTAATATGCATGTACTTTTGTATTCTAGCAGGTGGCCAGTGATCGAGAGCGCTTCTGCCGACGTCTGTCAGGTTTTGTCGCCTGTATGGACGAAGACCATATACCCACACTATCAGTCACCACAGATGATTATGCTGTTGTTTCATGAGCAGTTTGATACATTGTTTTTTTGCTGTAATACATCAAATAATTGTATGACTGCGTCTGCACACACAGCCACACACTTTGTTTCTCCACCATGACTTCAAGGTCTTCGTCAGGTGCTAAAGCAACATTAACACGTTTCGACCCGTTGGCTTTCACTGAGAACTGGATATCGCATGATGTAAGCTAATCTGCTACCACAACACACAGGATGGTTGAAAAAAAAAAATAAAGAAAAGGCAGAGATGGTGTTCCTTATTGACAAAAATATCGAAGACATGGCAACATATGGAAAGAGGAGGAATTTGCGGCATTGTGGAGCTTTCCAAATAAATGTTCGAAGGTGATGACATTAATTCTCATCTTCTACAGTGACGAGGTAACAGAAGTATCGGTGTTCCATTTTCGAAGAGACCAAGAGCGCTGATTCCTCATACTGGTGGTGCATACTGCAGTCAGCAGTAGGATCGCTGTTCCGGTGTTCTAGCTGGTAGTTGTCCTGACCGCCAAATCTTCGGACACTGTACCTTTCATCCACTGTACGGAGGGTCACGGAGGGTACCCTGTACCACTACTAGTCATTTCCTTTCCTATACCACTCACCATTAGAGCAAGGGAAACGAAGACTGTCGGTATACCTCTGTACGGGCGTTCATTTCCCGTATCTTGTTTTTGTCGTCCTTTTGCGAAATGTATGTTGGCGGAGGTAGAATACTACTGCAGTCTCTTCAAATGTCGTTTGACAATAGTGTCCTTCGAAAAGAACATCGCCTTCCTCCAGGGATCCCCATTTGAGTTACCTGGCGAGTGTCATCTGACTGCAAGAAAAAAAAAATTACTCCCCACACGAAAGGGGTCTCATGATCTGCTTAATTAAATAGTGTAAAATTTTATATCAATGATGTGCCGCCAGGCGTGTGGAAGCGAAGGCGAGTGTATCACCATATGCTTCACGAGTAGGAGATATAATCAAGCGTTTTTTCGTTGCAGCGAGATCTTTTAACAAAATTTCAGTCTCCCGCATAGTCAGGGGCACACGGCCATCGTAATAAAATCAGCTGTATTACCGAATCAATAAAGTGATACTTAGTGTTAACCTGCTGGTACATCATATTCTGATCGCTCTGTCATGAGCCAAAAATGAGTGTAATTCTCAAGGCCTGAGATGTAGGATGTAACAGGGTTAGTTGATAAGAAAAGACTTTTTTACCTGATGAGACAACACTTTGGGTCTTTTAAATTGTCGAATCTGTTTTTGGGGGTAGAACAGCCGTTACAACTATACATCCAAGCCCCATGTGCTTGTCTTGCAGTATACACAGAAAACGATTGACTGGAAGCCGCAGTTTGGCCTCAACCAATTGGTGGATACAAAAAATGGTCTGACCTGTCGTCTCTTGTGACAGGGACAAGTCTCAGTGGCGGCGCCACCTGAATGGCTCAATAGTGAACTAGTCAGTATGCTGGTAGAGCGGCGACTGAAGCGAACGTTTGTGTTCTGTGTGAAGAAGTATGGCGAGAGTTTACATTGGACGATTATTCCCCCTTTATGTAAGTAATTGGTAGGCAGCTATACGGCTATGGTAACAGTCTCTCTAGCCCCAGAGCATTTCATGTGGCTGGTGTGTGGATACCTGGAGAGGAGCTCCACAGCTGCCACTGTCGCCAGCACAGCCGTCGCTCTCTGGCAGTTGGCTGGCAGGTTGTGACCCATGATGGCGAGTGTGTGCGATCAGAAGATTTATTTCGCCAGATACGTTTTGTGTCAACGTTGTGGAGGAGGAGATTGCTTGTGTTCGTTAACGTCAGTGCATAGAAGACGTCGGATGTATTGGCCCTGCGAATAATTTGTGGCATATATTTATTTCCTCCATTTGCATAATTTTTGCATGTGGCTCTCAAATGTTGAAAATATGTTTCATTATGAGGAAGGATCATCGTAAGGTGGTGGTGAGTACTTTAAGCAATCTATTTGGCTCTTGTAATTTTTCATCAATTAATTTGTAAGGTTAGTGCAAATGGACTATTTCCCGCCATTTTTGATATAGCAATGGCAGGAGCTCTCCCATTTCCCGAGCATAAAAGCCCATAGGAACACAGTATTCTGAGGAGAATGAAACCCTCTGTCTGCATGTCTGGAGACTTTGGTTCACACACAGAAAGGAAGTAGCCAGTTGAGAGAGATCAGAGGTGGTTTACCAAGTACCAAATATCAAGCGGCTGCTACAACCTGATGCTTTGTTCAACAAGAAGTAGCCACTTGAGAAGGGGTTAACTCGCAAGTGGTTTGTGTGGAAATACGCAGTTTGCTGGCCAGTGCAGCTACTGTTCCTGTTACTCACGTAGTCAATGAACGGTGACACGTGGCTCTGATGCACATCTCTGGCAGCGTTAAATGTGCTCTGACACATATATTTAGTGCGATAGTGAGTGGATCAGTTTCTCAAATGTGACCTGTCGATGTATTTTTGGTTGGGATTTAATTACCTGATTTTCTATTTTCTTTGCAATATGAAGATATGTGTGTGTGTGTGTACATGTGCTTGTATTAATGTGTGTGATGCTCAAGCATTGTCGAATTGGTCAGACATGATTTGTGCTATAACATATTTGTAATGGCCTGATGATGAAAAGTGAGTAAATGAGTGCGAATGCCTAAGGGACCAAACTACTGAGGTCATCGGTCCCTAGACTTACACTCTACCTAAACTAACTTAAGCTAAGGACAACACACACACCCATTCCTAAGGGAGGACTCGGCAGGAGGGGTTGTGCAGTCCGTGACATGACGTCTCTAACTACGTGGCCACTCCGTGTGGCCGATGCGTAAGTATAAGACATATTTAGCAAGAAAGTGTAATTAAAGTATTCCACAATGTAGGATTGGACTAATGATTTCATTATTTTTTTTTCTCACCAACCACAGTCCTCCCAGTCCAAGGATACCATGACATTCCCACCAAGACTGGTAGTGAGACATTCACCCACTAATTGTTTAAATAAATAATATTCCATACTGCCTTAGCTCCTTCAAATAAACATCGATATTGCGACCACACAGAGACGCTCTGCTCCCAATTTCCAATCCTTGACAGTGCCAATAAAGTGTTTGAATAAATTGAATAAACAATGTGAAATCCACCCCACAAATTGCTTAAACAATGTTCTAATGTCTTGAATTGTGTAAGAGAATTTGATTGACAGTGTGTTAGTGTTGTGAGATGCTTGCTGTCCAGCTGTGTGACATGGACTGAGCGATTTTTAATGCCATTTCTTTCATGGTCAGTGGAGGCAGGAGGGGAAGGAGGAGGACAGGAGGGGAGGGGACTTCCCAGAGGGGTTACTGAAGGGGACATATGCTGGCTGGGGAAAACCCATGATATAATCAGAGGGAGGGGCAAATTCATTGATGAATGTAATTAATTAGCATATCAATTATGTAACAATTTTATATCGAAATTGTCCTCATATCAGCTTTACCCTACTACTGCCATCAACCACTGTGTTGTCCGTAGTAAGAGGTAATGCCTGAAATGTGGTGTTCTCAAAATACTCTTGACACTGTAGATCTTGGTATACTGTATTCCCTAACGAATTACGAAATTGAATGTCCCATGTGTCTAGCTCCAACTACCAATGCACACGCAAAATCTGTTAATTCCCATCGCGGAACCACAATCCCTTCAGGAACTTTTCCATGTGAATCATCTATCACAACACAAAAAAAGCTACTATGTTTCTCTTTATTAAAGGACTCTGACTGAAAAGTGGCGTACCAGCAGCGTCATTTTAGCTCCCTCAGCACCTTTAAAGTTTCTCTTAAATATTTTGGCATTCAAACAAATTCGCATACTTTTTACAATGCAACTCACCTCGTAGTCCCTCAACCTTCCCTAATTTTAACTCAGTCACTCCCACTGCTGTAAATCGCTCATATGCCCATTTCCACTCACTCGTTCAGCCCAAGGCATTATCATTATCTCTTTGGGCCTCTCTGTCACTATCTCCGGTTCAAAGCCACTGTCTTCTTCGTTATGTTCTACTACTAACTGTCTCCTCTCAATGCCACTGTCTGTATCTAGCACTCCATTACTGATTCTATTCTATCCAAATCATTCTTCCCCATTGCAATCGTATCTTCTCACTGCCACTCCCTCTCTCTTCCTCATTGTCCTTGTCAGAGAAGCTCTCCTAACGTTAACTCGTTAACGCCAATTACCGCATCGCTGAAAATCGCGCGTAATCATTCACGCCCATTTGTCCTTTCTCACTCGCTCATTCAGCCCAAATCATCTTCACTGTGTCTTTAAATTTCTGTAACTGTCACTGTCTCCTGTATCAGAGCCACAATCTCCTTCGTTGTATTCTACTACTACTGTCTCCTCTCGCTGTCACTGTCTGTCCCTTGCTCTCTGTTACTGCCTCTGTCTCATTCATTCCTTCCCACTGTTACTATATCTTCTCACTGTCACTATATCTCGGTTCCTCACTGTCATTGTCAGAGACTCTGTATCTCATTATTACTGGCTCTCCTCTCCTTCCACTGTCTCCTTCTCATTATTTCGCTCTCACTGGTAATGTCTCCTTCACTCTGTTCCTAGGATTGTTTCCTCATTGTCAAATATGTTTCACTACCACTGTGTCCCACCCTTTCTCTTTCAATGTCATTGTCCCCTTCGCTCTTTATACACCACAATCTCTGGGTATTATCTTCCAGTAAGTACATATTACTTCTAAATTTCTGTTCCACCACTACTATATCCTTCTCTCTCAGGAAAGAAAAAGAATAAAACGCGAATATGTTGGAATTGCAGAATTTGTGGTGAATATTCGAAGGTGCTGAAGAAAGTACCTGACTTTTAAATCAGAGACTTTTAAAACTGGAGCATACTTTTCTGTGCTATGATACGAATATTTTTCGGTTCGTTCCTTTCTTTTCCTGCTACATCAGGGCATGTAATTAATATAAAAAGAACTTTACTTGTAAGTGGAATTTGAATAGTATAATTCAATCAATCTAAAGTATTCCAAAACTAAATTTACATCTAAGGCCATATTTTACGTACACAAACATTTTACATGTGCTTAAGTACATGGTGTTCCCAGAATCCTTCTGCTGATGGAGAAGTGACTTTACAGCATATTTCTGCGTGGTACGTCACTTTATATAATAGGTTTTCGCCTCACACCAGATATTATGTGCCTTGTTTTCCTGTAGAAGTCGGTTAACTTAGAAATTTTGGATGCCGAATGCACACAGAGATACCAAGAAAATTTTCAAGATAGTTTGCGATCGGGATCTTAGTAATGTATCCAAAAAAGTTCACCCTTTTGCTGTGCATAGCCACCTTGGAATCGTAGATCGGTTTTCGTGACCAAAAACCTTGCTTTTCAGTTCTTTTAGGAACCTCCCACGAAATAAATGTTGCCCGTTAAGGCGTATAGTAGACCTCATATTTGCTGTATTTGTAGAAGCTGGAAGAAGTATGTGCCTTCCAAATTTTGACTCTATACAGTAGGATCGTTACGGTAAGACGATCATTCTGCTGGATATACAAATGGTCCCCTGCCCAAGGACTACCCAAAACACCTGACCTAACAGAACACGAAGTATGAGGCCTGGAAAAATCTTAATTTTATGTACGTCGTTGTGACACATTAGGTAGCGCATGCTGTCGCAAGTGGACCAAATATGTTTCATCTCAGGCACATATTTTGTTGTCAGCCTATACTAGGCCCCATGTGAACAAGAATCAAAGAATCATTGGTGTAATACTATAGTTGGCAAACTACATGCAACTGGCCCTGTGTAAACTTAGATTCTTATATCGTCCGTTTTTGTTTCGTACTTTTTTGAAATGTGATAATGCTACTTGTGTGTCAGGAAGGCTATTAAAGGACCGAAATTAAATAGATATTGACGAAACAGCTCAAATTTTTAATGCAGGTTGCTTATTTACTCTCCCACTCGTTGCACCACTAAAACATAGTACGTTTCTCAAGTCCATTAATACTTTTCTGTACCTATTTCTGTCCACCTAGTATGTCACTGATTTATCCATTTTATATGAAACTGTTGTTGTTAGTACGAGGTGCATTCAAGTTCTAAGGCCTCCGATTTTTTTACTAATAAACTACTCACCCGAAATCGATGAAACTGGCGTTACTTCTCGACGTAATCGCCCTGCAGACGTACACATTTTTACAACGCTGACGCCATGAATCCATGGCAGCGGCGATGGCTTCTTTAGGAGTCTGTTTTGACCACTGGAAAATCGCTGAGACAATAGCAGCACGGCTGGTAAATGTGCGGCCACGGAGAGTGTCTTTCATTGTTGGAAAAAGCCAAAGGGAGTATGAGGAATCACTTCAAAGTTGTTATCACGAAGAAACTGTTGCGTAACGTTAGCTCGATGTGCGGGTGCGTTGTCTTGGTGAAACAGCACAAGCGCAGCTCTTCGCGGACGTTTTTGTTGCAGTGCAGGAAGGAATTTGTTCTTCAAAATATTTTCGTAGGATGCACCTGTTACCGTAGTGCCCTTTGGAACGCAATGAGTAAGAATTACACCCTCGCTGTCCCAGAACATGGACACCATCATTTTTTCAGAGCTGGCGGTTACCCGAAATTTTTTGGTGGCGGTGAATCTGTGTGCTTCCATTGAGCTGACTGGTGCTTTGTTTCTGGATTGAAAAATGGCATCCACGACTCATCCATTGTCACAACCGACGAAAAGAAAGTCCCATTCATGCTGTCATTGTGCGTCAACATTGCTTGGCAACATGCCACACGGGCAGCCATGTGGTCGTCCGTCAGCTTTCGTCGCACCCAACTGGATGACACTTTTCGCATTTTCATGTCGTCATGCAGGATTATGTGCACAGAACCCACAGAAATGCCAACTCTGGAGGCGATCTGTTCAACAGTCATTCGGTGATCCCCCAAAACAATTCTCTCCACTTTCTCGATCATATCGTCAGACCGGCTTGTGCAAGCCCGAGGTTGTTTCGGTTTGTTGTCACACGATGTTCTGCCTTCATTAAACTGTCGCACCCAAGAACACACTTTCGACACATCCATAACTCCATCACCACATGTCTCCTTCAACTGTCGATGAATTTCAATTGGTTTCACACCACGCAAATTCAGAAAACGAATGATTGCACACTGTTAAAGTAAGGAAAACGTCGCCATTTTAAGCATTTAAAACAGTTCTCATTCTCGCCGCTGGCGGTAAAATTCCATCTGCCGTACGGTGGTGCCATCTCTGGGACGTATTGACAATGAACGCGGCCTCATTTTAAAACAATGCGCATGTTTCTATCTCTTTCCAATCCGGAGAAAAAAATCGGAGGCCTTAGAACTTGAATGCACCTCGTAATGCGTTTGAACGTACCTTGCGACTGTCGTGAATCAATCTAAAATGCTTCACTATATGCTGGTGTCTCATACCCTCTCAGTGGTATGTACACATCCTCGAAAATAAGCATCCGTTTCTATATTAGGCATGTGCTTTCTCAACAACTGATCTTGAAGACGTATCTTAAGGTTTGTCTTATAATATACACCTGGTTAATGGAGTTTGGCTATTGGCTCTGAGCACTATGGGACTCAACTGCTGAGGTCATAAGTCCCCTAGAACTTAGAACTACTTAAACCTAACTAACCTAAGGACAACTCACACATCCATGCCCGAGGCAGGATTCGAACCTGCGACCGTAGCGGTCGCGCGGTTCCAGACTGTAGCGCCAGAACCGCTCGGCCACCAGCGGCCGGCGTTAATGGAGTTCTTCAGAATTTGCAGGCTTTAAATTACAGTGGAATTGAACAAAATATTGTTTCAATGCTGCAAGCTTGCTTCGGCTTAAGATGGAAAAGTATTCGCGAGTGCGACGAATGTGTATTAGAAATGAGAATCTGTTGATTGAACGCTGAATGGAAATATGAGATTTGTGTGTAGAATTTACGCTGATTATAGAAGTGATGAGCTCTGGATAAATCGAATTAGGGAACTTATGCGGTACCTATGAACAACGTGGCAAGTTATCGAATGAGGGGATTGCGTTTCCAATTTATTGCGGTTAGGAGGACTGAAAATTATCGGTTCATTTGTACGGTATCTCGAAAATTCAGTTTCTCGGCCAAAGACACTTTGCAGTAATATTCGAGTCCATCACACTGGATTAATACGCAGCAGTGAAAGCTACGTCCATTGCCACCATATGCCTGGAACTTTCATATACCTTTAATTGTAAAAATTGCTGGTACTTAAAAGATATAAAAATTTACACAGGGAACGTGTTTACGCTCCTTTTTGTGACGGGATTGTGTCACATAGATGAGTGAAATTCACCGAATAGAATGTATTATATGGGTTAAGAATGGAAAAAGTGCTATTTGGTTTAATAACATTCAAAAGTGTCGTTATTCATTTTATATAGATTTCAGACTATCTACTTGTTATTCTAGCTGACATGACTCAGTGGTAAGTATCTATTTTATATGCCGAAGAGACAAAGTAACGCACTTGATACGACGTACATCACAATTTTTATCACTCCAGCAATGTTATGAAGCCATGTAAACTAAATTCCTGAAAAAATATGATTCCGGTTTCATCAATTTCAAGACATTGTCTTCAATGTAGTATCATCAAGGACTGAGCTACGTGAGGCGATAGTTACTTAGTCAAGTTGCTATATGAACCAAAGTCTTGTATATCATGAAGATTACCAATGTTATGAATATCGTCATACCACACTACACAATCTTATTTCGTAGTAGATGTAGGTAATACCTTACGGAAACATTTTTCTGTCTTACAGTGTTAGCACTAGCTTGGCGTCTAAGAGGAGAGGCATCAGAACCATACATGCCATTAAGATAACTGTGTTTCTTAATAGCTAGAAAATACAGTTCACTTGTTTCAGTCCACTATAGAATCTAAGAGCTCTTTTCATCACATAGTACATAAAAAGGCTTATGAATCAATACCTCTTTAGTCAGATTTCCGACAAAATGAATCTTAGGTTAAATGTTTTCAAGATGCTTTAGTTGCATAAAAGATTGTATGTAAATTAGCTATGCATTCGAATAATTTTGAAACGTGGGAAACTTGTTTTATGTATCAAAGGTCACATATGTGAGAAATGTGGTAACCTGAGCAACTAGACATTCATTTTGTTACTATTAATGGTTTTTATGTATCTCGACGGGAAGTAACTGTCATGACGCTGTCAAATTTGCCTTTATCGTAGCTAGCATATATGTAGGGGAGTTGCTAGAACTCCGTGTGTTAGTCTACGAGTTTTGGGCTCTGGTGATAAAACAGAGAGCTAAACAAACATAATCTACATGATTAAAATCGAGACGTCGAGCTGAAATACTTGGCATTTAAATTATTCGCCTATAACACGATCCCAGGGCGATCAGTCATTGTTTCACGGTCAAAAATTTACCTACCGCACCTGTATGACATGCAAGTGACCTTATTGTTGCACAGAAAACGTAACTTTTAACTTTCAAAAATAAGTAGGCTTATGAATCTAGAAGGTTCGATTAAAAAATTTCTGTTAGAAGGCCGTAAAAGCCATAATTGGTACGCCAAGCATGAAGGAAGGCAAAATCGCCGTGAACATTGCGGCAATGATGCCACCATGCATGTGCTTGAACACAACCGTCTTCAACCAGCTGTTCTGCTGAGTAAGTAAGTCCGTAACTGCCAGCTGAACATCCTCGTCCGACAGATACCGTAGACCTCACAAAGCCTTTTATATGAGACCGAAGATGTGCCCACCGCATGTGGAGAGAACAGGACTATTAGTCGGGCGCTTGAGTGTGTTCCACTTGAGTTGGCCTAACTTGTGCATTGCACTATTTGCGATGTGGGGACTCGCGTTATCATGAAGCAGTAGCACAGAGCAAGGCACATCACTTCCCAACGATGGTTTTCGACAGACGTGGTGTCCCATACACAATGTTCATTATCCGTTTGTCCTACGGCAGCCAAGAAATGAGTAACCGCACTTTGGTCCTGTTTGAACGCATTTGGTAATAATGGCGCAATAGTTCGTGTTTCTGCATTTACCGCACGTACGGCCGACAGATACGAATGGCATGCCAATCCCTTACCTACGTATCAGTGCCTATACATCTGCATAGGAGTAGAGTTACGTTGCATGCACTCTACTTAACCGTGCATCGCAGAAATTCTTTCTGAGCAGTAGGCACATCTTTCACTAATATTTCATGGATTCAGGTTTTGTAAGACATCAAAACATCTAATATGTTAGTTCCCTTTCTTTAAATGGAGCTCATCTTTGTAGAAATCGGTCCGCCATTGATTTACAACGGAACATATACTCGGTGAGACTCGACGAATGATCTTTCTTTGATTAGCGGTGAGCCACAAACATCCCTCCTTCGCACAGTCCTCTGCACAGCCTACATGAAGGACCTTCGGTATTAGTTGTCGTACCTAGCCAGGGAGATGCGTGTCGTCCACAAATCATCATCTTTAGCCGCCAGTTTTTGTTCACACCGAACGTGTAGCTGAGAGCCACAGTCAGTCTCTGAATATACGAAGCATAAGTTTTGGCTCACAAGGGATATACATTATGTGAATGGTCTGGATTTTCCTGTTGTGAAATAGAGAATGCCATTTGTGCCTTGCATAAATGCAGTAAAAATTAACTTTTCGTCGAAAATCATCATCGCAGCCTATGTCACGTACTTAATTAAATTAAATTATGGAGTGTTGTGTGTCATTCTGTATCAGCGAGTTTGGATCTCCAGTGAAGAAAAGACGACGATACAAATCACTGAGAATGTTTCCAGGAGAACATTAAAATTGGTGACTAGTTTTTGCTGAAATAATATTATAACGAACCTTCTATACCGGAAGTGATAATACCATTTACGAATTTTGTCAACGTAGTTAGTCGTAACCGAGTGTGACTCATAACAGCCAAAACAACTTACACATAGTCTGAACTAAAACGGAGAGAAGATTTAATAGGAACATGAACTGTGGGAAGTGGTGGTCGTGTTGGTAATTTCGTAGTATTTCGTTGTTAGGTAGCTATCACTGCCCAATACAACTTCGCTAATTAAAAGAGCTTTGGAAGTTTCAGTATACTAAAACTATGTACCCCACTTCTTTACAAAATCTACTGCACAGCTATAGTGGATATACATTTACAGATATCAATCCGAAGCAATATAAGTTTTAACTCATGCTAGGGGACAGACTAATCAAGGAACCAGTCACGTTATTTATAACAATTATAGAACGGCTGGGATAACCCAAATACTCTTCATTATTACTGGTCCTATTCATCGAGCCTTTCAGTAATGTTTCCATAGCGAAATACTTTAATTAAAGAAAGCCCATTTCATATAATTACATTTAATTTCAACAAGAATATGTGATGTAGTACAATGTAGTACAATGACTGGTGAACGCAAACATACACTGTGAAAGTTGGAAAGTTTTACCGTATGATAATCTCACTGGGGCAGCCAGTAAAATGTAGTTGAAACTCATCTCAAATTTAGGATTTTGAGGTTGTAACAGCCTAAGACAAGATATGGAAGTTGGAAAGCCAAGCCTGGCGAAGATGGCACACAATACGTTCATTTAAAGAGAGAAAAAAAGTACAATATCATTAGACGTTGTACCCATTAAGCCACATTATTGCTATATTTCGACTTATCGCTTCACGTTCCTCGGCGTCCTAACGCTGTTATCGAGTACAGAAGCGGTGTTGCACTATTTTTAGCACGACGTCTCGTGGGGTAGACAGATTATTTGGTATAGCTGCTTATTTAGCTGAAA